>NW_026576785.1:57500-69407 GCF_028641065.1 Leucoraja erinaceus | reverse complement strand
GTTCCTTCCTTTCCCCATCTGGTCCCTGTTCCCTTCGTCCCCTATTTCTATCCTATCTCCCGCCTCCCCCTCTCTCCCCCCTCCCCTCTCTCTCTCTCTGCTCTTTTATAAAACCCTTCCTTCGCTGTCTTTCTTTTCTCTCATTCCTACCTCACTATCCACCCTCCCTGTGTATTTCTGTAATTTCATCCATCCATCCACGCCTCCCTCCGTCATTAAAACTGTCCTGCTATGCTAGTAACTTGGCCCATTTCTATGCCAGATGCAGCTCCAGAAACCTCACGGGGATCTACTTGACAGCCCTAAGGGCCAATATCTACAAGGGCAGGAGCAGAGCTGACAGATGCTTGGACCCCAGTTCATTCCAGCTCGACCTTCTCCACTCTACAAAGCCGGATGGAACACCAAACGCTCATGCTCTCATAGACGAATTCCAACTGGAGCGTGGTTTTTCGGGGGATCAGAACAATGGAGGCCCAACATCGCTCTTACTCTTGTGTGTATACCAGACCACCATACCTCGGGAAAACTCTACACGTCGACCAGCGGACATCACTCAACATCACGCTGTGGCCTCCTGGTCAGTTGTCTGGACAACCTTCTTATGCAGGTTGTATAGGGCTCTGGACCATATCCTTGACTCCACTGGGCCCCTAGAGTATCTAATCTCTCTATTAAATCCATCCAGAGTGACGAGTGGCCTTGGCCCCACTGACTTGTGGCAGGGAGAATTACATAAAATTCACAACTCTCTGGGTGAAAAAGTTGGTTTTTTTTCTCACCTCAGTCTTGAATGACCTCCCCTTTATTCTAAGACTGTGGCCCCTGGTTCTGGACTTTCCCAACATTGGGAACATTTTTCCTGCATCCAGCTTGTCCAGTCCTTTTAGAATGTTATATGTTTCTATAAGATCCCCCTTCATCCTTCTAAACTCCAGTGAATACAAGCCTAGTCTTTCCAATCTTTCCTCATATGACAGTCCCGCCATCCCAGGGATCAATCTCGTGAACCTACGCTGCACTGCCTCAAACACAAGGATGTCCTTCCTCAAATTAGGAGACCAAAACTGTACACAATACTCCAGATGTGGTCTCACCAGAGCCCTATACAACTGCAGAAGAACCCATTTACTCCTATACTGAAATCCTCTTGTTATGAAGGCCAACATTCCATTAGCTTTCTTCACTGCCTGCTGTACCTGCACGCCAACTTTCAGTGACCGGTGTACAAGGACACCCAGCTATACACTTAAGATAATGACAATCCATGTTTGAAAAAGTGGCCAAGAGACTTGCGCTGGGCATGTGCAGTACAGCAAAGGCAGAATTTCAGCTGCCTTCAGTCCCCTGTCATTGACGGCTTGAAGCTGCGTCAACAGACCATTGCGTGTTACATGTACCGCACATGAAAGGCACGGAGAATTAGTCCTACCTGAGATCCATCTCTTATGCAGGCATAATTCTCCCGTGCCTTTACTACTTAGGTTTGATAATGACCATGTTATAACTTTATTCAGGGTAGGTGGTGTCTACCTTGCCTACCCTGACCCCACGTGCCTGCATGGGAGACTCGACACTTCCGCATCGAATGACATCCTCAAACTCACGATAACTGGTCATGCTGTGTTTCTTAGACACTCTCCCCCCATCTCAGTGTGGAAGAGAGGGAGCGGGTCTCCCGAATCTGAGGAAGGACATTCTTCCATATAGACGGGAGAGACGGAGTACAGAGAAGGTTCACCAGACTGATTCCTGGATGCTTCAGGACTTTTTTCATAGAAGAAAGACTGGATATACCTCGGCTGTTCTCGCTAGAATTTAGAAGATTGAGGGGGCGATCTTATAGAAACTTACAAAATTCTTAAGGGGTTGGACAGACTAGATACAGGAAGATTGTTCCCGATGTTGGGGAAGTCCAGAACAAGGGGGTGGGTCACAGTTTATGGATAAGGGGGAAGTCTTTTAGATGAGAAAAACATTTTTTACACAGAGTGAGTGGTGAATCTCTGGAATTCTCTGCCACAAAAGGTAGTTGAGGCCAGTGCATTGGCTATATTTAAGAGGCAGTTAGATGTGGCCCTTGTGGCTAAAGGGATCAGGGGGTATGGAGAGAAGGCAGGTACAGGATATTGAGTTGGATGATCAGCCACAATCATTAGTGAATGGCGGTGCAGCTCGAAGGGCCCGAATGGCCTACATCCTGGCTATTCCTATGTTTTTATAGATGTTTCGGTGAAGAGAGATAAGGAAGAGCGCGAGAGAGAGAGAGAGAGAGAGATAGAGGGAGAGCGAGAGAGAGGGGAGAGGAGAGAGGAGGGAGAGAGAGAGAAGATGAGAGAGAGAGAGGGGGAGAGAAAGGTTGAGGAGAGAGGTGAGAGGGTGGGGAGAGGGGAGAGAAAAGAGAGGCTGGAAGGAGACGGTTAGAAAGGGAGGCGCGAAAGAAAGAAGTCGCGGAAAGGAGGAAAGGAGAAGGAGGAGAAAGAGAGAGAAGAGGGCATGGGGAGAGAGAGAGATGAGGAGAGAAAGAGGAGGAGAGGAAGAGGGAAGAAGAGAGAAGAGGAGAGGAGAGAGAGGGAGAGGGAAGAGAAGGGAGAGGGAGAGAACGAGGAGGAGGAGAGAGGAGAGGAAGAAATGGGAGAAAAGGGGAGAGCGGACGAGAGCTGGAAAAAGTTGAGGACCCAGGAGATCAAGAGGAAGGAAGAGGAAGATGAGAAAAGGGAGAAGAGAGGAGAAGAGAGGAAGAAAGAAAGTGGAGTAGAGGGGGCGAAGAAATAAGTAAAAAGGAAAGGGAAGAAATGGGAAAGAGTAAGAAAAGAAAGATTTCAAAAAAGACAGACGGGGTTAAAGGAAAGAAAGAATAGAAGGGATGAAAGAAAAGAGAGGGTAGAGAGAACGAAAAGGAAGGTGGGATGGTGCGAGGCCAGAAGAAAGGCCCGAAGGGGGGGGGAAAGAATGGAGAAGAAGGTAATAGAGCAAGAGAGAGAAAGGAGAGAGGAGAAAGGGACACTAAAAGCGGGGAAGGGGGGCTTCTCCTCTCCTCTGAGAAACGAGAGGGAGAGAAAGAGCGAGGACTCTTCTTCCTCTCAATCTGAGAAGACGAGAGAGAGATGAGAGGAGACGAGGAGAAGAGAGAGAGAGAGAGAGGAGACGATCGGGATGATGGAGAGAGTCGAGAGAGAGAAGGAGAGAGGGGTGGAGAGACGCAGAGGGAGGAGAGAGAAAGAGAGACGAGGAGAGAGAGAAGTATAGAGGGAGAGAAAGAGAAAGAAAAAGACCTAGGGAGGTGAGAAGAAAGAGAGGGATTGAGCAAAGTTGTTCCACTAGTGTCGATCAGACCATCACCAGGAGACTCCATACCTCCGGCCCCAGATATATTTTCAATGTCACGCTCTCCTCTTACACTACCTTGACACCTCCCCAACATGTGGAAGGAGGGAGAGAGAGAGAGGGAGAGAGAGAGAGAGAGAGAGGGATGGATAGACAGATTATTATTAAAGGCATCACAGGGATGTAACATTGAGGCTCGACAAGGCGCTGGTCAGGCCACATTTGGAATATTGTGAGCAGTTTTGAGCCCCATTTCTGAGGAAGGATGTGCCGGCTCTGGAGAGGGTCCAGAGGAGGTTTACAAGAACCATCCCAGGAATGAGTGGGTTAACGTACGATGAGCATTTGTCGGCGCTGGGCCTGTACTCGCTGGAGTTTAGACGAATGAGGGGAAGATCTCATTGAAACTTCACCGAACAGTGAACGGCCTGGATAAAGTGGATGTGGAGAGGATGTTTCCAATAATGGGAGAGTTTAGGACCAGAGGGCACAGCCTCAGAATTAAAGGACGTTCCTTTAAGAAGGAGATGAGGAGGAATTTCTTCAGCCAGAGGGTGGTGAATCTGTGGGATTCGTTGCCACAGACGGTGGTGGAGGCCACCAGTCAGTGGATATATTTAAGGCAGAGATAGATACTGTAGATTGTTGATTAGTGCGGGTGTTAGGGGTTATGGGAAGAAGGCAAGAGAATGGGGTTAGGAGGGAGAGATGATTGAATGGTGGAGTAGATTCGATAGGCTGAATGGCCTAATTCTGCTGCTGGAACATGTGCGTTGATGACCTTAACCAACTGTAATGGGCCGAATGAAGGCCAACGTGCCAAAGTATATGTCATGCACTCTGAGGTCCACCTGGTCTGGAATGTTCACCTGAGTTTCTTGTTGTGCATCTGATGTCTTTACAGTGGAACCAGAAGGTGCCAAGTTGACTCTGACCACGATGTTTGGACTATACGTACGGGGAAAAAGTGTTCGCATAACCTGCATCGCTCCAGAATATTACAACACACGCTCATTCCGACTCATTAAAGATGGGGAAGGACACGGGGAGAACTTGGACAACCACTCAATGGACCAAGCAAGGAGCAGAGTTCAGTATGGCCAATATAACCGTGGCAGACAGCGGGAACTATACCTGTACTTACGAAGCTGAAATCAGCAACAAGACGTTCAACTCCAGCTACAGTAACTTTGTTGCTATCGACATCGTTGGTAAGTTCAATTGGTTCAAAGTCATAGAGTGAAACAGGCCCTTCAGCCCAACTTGCCCACACCGGCCAACATCCACATCTACACTAGTCATAGAGTGATACAGAGTGGAAACAGGCCCTTCGGCCCAGCTTGCCCACACCAGCCAACATGTCTCATCTACACTAGTCCCACCTGCCCGCGTTTGGCCCATATCCCTCCAAACCTGTCCTATCCATGTATCTGTCCAAGTGTTGTGATAGTTCCTGCCGCAACTGCCTCCTCCAGCAACTTGTTCCATACACCCACCCTCTGTGTGGAAAGGTTGCCTCTCAGGTTTCTATGAAATATTTTCCCCTTCACCTTGAACCCGTGTCCTCTGGTCCTCGATTCCCCTACTCTGGGCAAGAGACTCTGGCTCGCAGGGCTGAATGGCCTACCCCAGCACCTAGACATCGAAACATAGAAAATAGGTGCAGGAGGAGGCCATTCGGCCCTTCGAGCAGGCACCACCATTCATTGTGATCATGGCTGATCGTCCCCTATCAATTACCCGTGCCTGCCTTCTCCCCCTTATCCTTTGTCTCCACTAGCCCCTAGAGCTCTATCTAACTCTGTCTTAAATCCATCCAGTGACTTGGCCTCCACTGCCCTCTGTGGCAGGGAATTCCATAAATTCACAACTCTCTGGGTGACAAAGTTTTTTCTCACCTCAAGTCTTAAATGGCCTCCCCTTTATTCTGAGACTGGTTCTGGACTCGCCCAACATTGGGAACATTTTTCCTGCAACTAGGTTGTCCAATCCTTTTATAATTTTATATGTTTCTAAAAGATATTCCCCTCATCCTTCTAAACCAGTAAATACAAGCCTATTCTTTTCAATCTTTCCTCATACGACAGTCCCGCCATCCCAGAGATCAAGCTCGTGAATCTAATCCGCACTGCCTCAATCACAAGGATGTCCTTCCTCAAATTAGGAGACCAAAACTGTACACAATACTCCAGATGTGGTCTGAACAGAGTCCAATCCAACTGCAGAAGAACCTCTTTACTCCTATACTGAAATCCTCTTGTTATGAAGGCCAACATTCCATTAGCTTTCTTCACTGCCTGCTGTACCTGCACGCCAACTTTCAGTGACTGGTGTACAAGGACACCCAGGTCACGCTGTACCTGTATGCCGAATGGCCTAATTCTGCTCCTAGAACCTGTGAACTTAAACCTGCAAGTGCGAGATAATTTGATTTTAGGGGCAAGGAGGCCCTTCAGCAGTTGTACAAGGTCCTAGTAAGACAACACCAGGAGTATTGTGTGCAGTTTTGGTCTTCAAATTTGAGGAAGGCCATTCTTGCTATTGAGGGAGCCCAGCGTGGGTTCACCAGGTTAATTCCTGGGATGACGGGAGTGGCATATGGGTGGGTCGACTGGGCTTGTGGTCTGCAACTGCGAGTTGAGAAGGATGAGAGGGGATATCAGTGACGTGCCTCCACTTTCTTCTCCGCAGAGCGTGTGGAGATTCGTCTGAAGAACGGCACCCACGACTGCTCGGGCAGGGTGGAGGTCCTGAGCAACAAGACGTGGGGGACTGTCTGCGACGACCAGTGGCAGATCGAGGATGCCCAGATAGTTTGCAGGGAGCTTGCCTGCGGCCACGCCATCACCGCCACCTCACACGCCTATTTTGGTCAAGGTAGCGGCCCCATTATCCTGGATGACTTGAACTGCCAAGGAACGGAGCTGTTTCTCTGGCAGTGTGCCTCGCGACACTGGGGCCAACACAACTGTAATCATCATGAAGATGCTGGAGTTATCTGTTCTGGTGAGAGACCAAGACCCTCTCTCTCCCTCCTCCTCTCTCCCCCCCCTCTCTCTCTCTCCCTCTCTCTCTCTCTCTCTCTCTCTCTCCCCCTCTATCTCTCCTCCCTCCCTCTCTCTCTCTCTCCCCCCTCTCTCTCCCCCCTCTCTCTCCCCCTCTCTCTCCCCATCTCTTCCCCTCTCTCTCTCCCCCCTCTCTCTCCCTCTCTCTCTCTCTCTCTCTCTCTCTCTCTCTCTCCATTATCTCTCTCCCTCTCTTTTCCCCCCTCTCTCTCTCCCCCTCCCTCTTCCCAGGATGGCGGGACTGTCATATGCTGTGAGAATGGAGTGGCTGGGCTTGTACACTCTGGTGTTTAGAAGGATGAGAGTGAATCTTATTGAAACATGTAAGATTATTAAGGGTTTGGACACTCTAGAGGCAGGAAACATGTTCCCGATGTTGGGGGAGTCCAGAACCAGGGGCCAGATAATGAAGATGGTGGCATCATTTGTTCTGTTAAGAGACCAAGACTGTTTCTGGAACATTTGACGGTTTTGAATGTCAAGTGGAGAGCTCGTGGAATGTGAAAAATTACTTCCTGTCCCATAGTCACATATTAGTGATTGTCGGGGAGTCAAACCTCAAGACTGTCTCTAAAGGTGGTGTTTCACATCAGAGAATCTTATTCACATTCAGTGTTATTTCAAAATGGCTTTGTATTCATTAAACACCTACATTGTTGTGTCGTTTCAGGAAAATACTACATTATGTTCATCACTCACTGGAAGTAAGCATGCAGGTACAGCAGGTAGTGAAGAAAGCTGGCCTTCATAACAAGGGGAGTTAAGTATAGGTGCCAAGAGGTCCTTCTGCAGTTGTACAGGGCCCTAGTGAGACCACACCTGGAGTATAGTGTACAGTTTTGGCATGTTGGCCTTCATAACAAGAGGAGTTGAGTATAAGAGCAAAGAGGTCCTTCTGCACTTGTAACATTGCCTGATTGCCTTATCCAGGTCCCAAAGCAAGGTTGTCGTTGAGTCCAGACTATGATGTCTTTGCCAAAGGGGATTCAGTCACCTTTAAATGTTCAATCCAGAGACACAACGCCAGCAAACGTATGGAGTTTTTACGAAACAGCGTTTACATCTTGCATGAGGAACTCAACCCAGAAGATGTTTCTGCGACGTACATTATTGGCGATATCGGAGAAAATGACCAGGGATATTACACATGTCGATATTCCTATTTGATGGGTACTCAATGGATAAAGTCGACTGCAAGTGATCCAGTACCATTAATACTGTCAGGTAACGTACTGTCATAGAATCACAGAGTGATACAGTGTGATACAGGCCCTTCAACCCAACTTGCTCACACCGGCTATCTACACCACACTATGAGAATGCAGGGTGACTTGGACAGGTTGGGGGAGTGGGCAGATGCATGGCAGATGAAGTTTAAATGTGTCTAGTGGATAAATGAGAGGTTATCTACTTTGCTATCAAAAACAGGAAGGCAGATTACTATCTAAATGGCATCAAGTTGGGAGAAGGTGAAGTACAATGGGATCTGGGGGTCCTTGTTCATCAGTCAATGAAAGTAGCCATGCAGGTACAGCAGGCAGTGATGAAAGCGAATGGCATGTTGGCCTTTATAACAAGAGGAGTTGAGTATAGGATCAAAGAGGTCCTTCTGCAGTTGTACAGAGCCCTAGTGAGACCACACCTGGAGTATTGTGTGCAGTTTTGGTCCCCTGATTTGAGGAAGGACATTCTTGCTATTGAGGGAGTGCAGCGTAGGTTCACAAGGTTAATTCCCGAGATAGCGTGACTGTCATATGCTGAGAGAATGCAGCGGCTGGGCTTGTACACTCTGGAGTTTAGAAGGATGAGAGGATATCTTGTTGAAACATATAAGATAATTAAGGGTTTGGGGCAGAGGCAGGAAACAAGGGCTAGAGGCAGGAAACATTTTCCCATGTTGGGGGAGTCCAGAATCTATTGTCTATTGAACCTGCTAGACCAGTCCCACCTGCCAGCTCTTGTCCCTGGTCAGAGTCATAGCCTTAGGATCAGAGTCATACCTATAGGACTTCATGCCAAACTTGCCCACGCCGGTCAAAATGCCTCAGCTAGACAATAGATAATAGACAATAGGTGCAGGAGGCGGCCATTCGTCCCTTCCAGCCAGCACCATTCAATGTGATCATGGCTGATCATCCCCAATCAGTACCCCGTTTGTGTGTGTGCGTGTGTGTGTGTGTGTGTGTGTGTGTGTATATGAGTCGGTATGAGTGTGTGAACATAGAAACATAGAAAATAGTTACAAAAGTAGGCCATTTGGCCCTTCGAGCCTGCACCGCCATTCAATATGATCATGGCTGATCATCCAACAGTATCCTGTACCTGCCTTCTCTCCATACCCCCTGATCCCTTTAGACACAAGGGCCACATCTAACTCCCTCTTAAATAGCCAATAGCCAATGAACTGGCCTCAACTACATTCTGTGGCAGAGAATTCCAGAGATTCAAAAACAGGAAAGAAGACTTTTATCTAAATGGTGGACGATTAGGAAAAGGGGAGATGTAATGAGACCTGGGTGTCATGGTACACCAGTCATTGAAAGTATGAAAGGCATGCAGGTGCAGCAGGCAGTGAAGAAAGCGGATGGTATGTTAGCTTTCATAGCAAAACGATTTGAGTATTGGAGCAGGGAGGTTCTACTGCAGTTGTACAAGGTCTTGGTGAGAACACACCTGGAGTATTGCATACAGTTTTGGTCTCCAAATCTGAGGAAGGACATTATTGCCATAGAGGGAGTGCAGAGAAGGTTCACCAGACTGATTCCTGGGATGTCAGGACATTCATATGAAGAAAGACGGAATGGACTCAGCTTATACTCGCTAGAATTTAGAAGATTGAGAGGGGTTCTTATAGAAACTTACAATATTCTTAAGGGGTTGGACAGGCTAGATGCAGGAAGATTGATCCCGATGTTGGGGAAGTCCAGGACAAGGGGTCACAGTTTAAGGATAAGGGGGACATCCTTTAGGACCGAGATGAGAAAAACATTTTTCACACAGAGAGTGGTGAATCTCTGGAACTCTCTGCCACAGAGGGTAGTTGAGGCCAGTTCATTGGCTATATTTAAGAGGCAGTTAGATGTGGCCCTTGTGGCTAAAGGGATCAGGGGGTATGGAGAGAAGGCAGGTACAGGATACTGAGTTGGATGATCAGCCATGATCATATTGAATGACGGTGCAGGCTCGAAGGGCCGAATGGCCTACTCCTGCACCTATTTTCTATGTTTCTATGTGTCTCTGTGTAAAACATGTTTTGCTCATCTCAATCCTAAAAAAATGTCCTCATTATCCTTAAACTGTGACCCCTTGTTCTGGACTTATAACCAAATAACCATATAACAATTACAGCACGGAAACAGGCCATCTCGGCCCTACAAGTCGGTGCCGAACAACTTTTTTTCCCTTAGTCCCACCTTAGTCCAATTTACCACACCTTCATCCAGATCATTGATGTACATGACAAACAACAAAGGACCCAACACAGATCCCTGAGGCACCCCACTAGCCACCTGCCTAGAACCCGATAAATAGCCATCCACCATTACCCTCTGGCTTCTCCCATTCAGCCACTGTTGAATCCATCTTGCTACTCCTACATTTATACCCAACAGTTGAACCTTCTTAACCAACCTTCCATGAGGAACCTTGTCAAAGGCCTTACTAAAATCCATATAGACAACATCCACAGCTTTACCCTCGTCAATTTCCCTAGTAACCTCTTCAAAAAATTCAAGAAGATTAGTCAAACATGACCTTCCAGGCACAAATCCATGCTGACTGTTCCTAATCAGACCCTGTTTATCCAGATGCTTATATATATTATCTCTAAGTATCTTTTCCATTAATTTGCCCACCACTGAAGTCAAACTAACAGGTCTATAATTGCTAGGTTTACTCTTAGAACCCTTTTTAAACAATGGAACAACATGCGCAGTACGCCAATCCTCGGGGACTATTCCCGTTTCTAATGACATTTGAAATATTTCTGTCATAGCCCCGGCTATTTTTACACTAACTTCTTTGCTTTCTGTTTGCCAGACAGTTCTCTATCCACATCAATACTGAACCCCCAATAACGTGTGCTTTAAGTTTGTATACTAATCTCTTATGTGTGACCTTGTTGAAAGCCTTCTGAAAGTCTAGATATAACACATCGACTGGTTCTCCCTTATCCACTCTACTAGTTACATCCTCGACAAATTCTATAAGATTCATCAGGCATGATTTACCTTCCATGCTGCATTTGTTCAATGAATTCACCACTTTCCAAATGTGCTGCTATCCCATCTTTAATAACTGACCGGCATTTTCCCCACTACCGATGTTAGACTAACTGGTCTGTAATTCCCCGTTTTCACTTCCATCCCTTGTTAAAAAGTGGGGTTACATTAACTACCCTTCAATCCTCAGGAACTACTCCAGAATCTAAAGAGTTTTGAAAAATTATCACTAATGCATCCACTATTTCTGGGGCTATTTCCTTGAGTACTCTGGGATGCAGCCTAACTGGCACGGGGGATTTATCGGCCTTTAATCCATTCAATTTACCTAACACCACTTCCCGGCTAACCTGGATTTCACTCAGTTCCTCCATCTCATTTCAAACCCGGTCTCCTGCTATTTCAACAGATTATTTATGTCTTCCTTAGTGAAGACAAGGTAGTTATTCAATTGGTCTGCCATGTCCTTGTACACCATGATCAGTTCACCTGTTTCTGACTGCAAGGGACCTACATTTGTTTTAACTAATCTTTTTCTCATCACATATCTATAAAAACATTTGTAGTCAGTTTTTATGTTCCCTGCCAGTTTTCTGTCATAATCTATTTTCCCTTTCCTAATTAAGCCCTTTTTCCTCCTCTGCTGGACTCTGAATTTCTCCCAGTCCTCTGGTAGGCTGATTTTTCTGGCTAATTTGTACACTTCATCTTTTGTTTTGATACTATTCCTGATTTCCCTTGTTATCCATGGATGCACTACCTTCCCTGATTTATTCTTTTGCCAAACTGGGATGAACAATTTTTGTAGTTCATCCATGCAGTCTTTAATTACATGGCTTCCATTGCATGTCCATCGTCAACCCTTTAAGAATCAATTGCCAGTCTATCTTGGCCAATTCACGTCTCATACCCTCAAAGTTACCTTTCTTTAAGTTCAGAACCCTTGTTTCTGATTTAATTACTCTCCATCCTAATGAAGCACTCAACCATATTATGGTCACTCTTGCCCAAGGGGCCACGCACAACAAGATTGCTAACTAACCCTTCCTCATTACTCAATACCCAGTCTAAAATAGCCTGCTCTCTCGTTGGTTCCTCTACATGTTGGTTTAGGAAACTATCCCGCATACATTCCAAGAAATCCTCTTCCTCAGCACCCCTGCCAATTTGATTCACCCAATCTATATGTAGATTGAAGTCACCCATTATAACTGTTTTACCTTTGTTGCAAGCATTTCTAATTTCATGTTTGATACCATCTCCAACTCCACTACTACTGTTAGGTGGCCTGTACA
>NW_026576785.1:2500-52500 GCF_028641065.1 Leucoraja erinaceus | reverse complement strand
TATTCACTGGAATTTAGGATGAGAGGGGTTCTTATAGAAACATCTAAAATTCTTAAGGGATTGGACACACTAGAGGCAGGGCACATGTTCCCAATGTTGGGGAGTCCAGAACCAGCCACACCCAGTTTAAGAATAAGGGATTGGCTATTTGGGACTGAGATGAGGAGAAATGTTACCACCCAGAGAGTTGTGAATCTGTGGAATTCTCTGCCACAGAAGGCAGTGGAGCCAATTCACTGGATGTTTTCAAGAGAGAGTTAGATTTATCTCTTAGGGCTAATGGAATCAAGGGCTATGGGGCGAAGGCAGGAACGGGGTACTGATTGTGGATGATCAGCCGTGATCATATTGAATGGCTGTGCTGGCTCGAAGGGTCGAATGGCCTCCTCCACCTATTTTGACTGAATGAATAGGTTTATTGGCCAAGTATTCACATACAAGGAATTTGCCTTGGTGCTCCGCCCGCAAGTGTCAACATGACATACACTGACAGTTAGGAATTATACATAAAACATAAAACATTAATAATAAAACATTATCGATTAAACATGTGAATTAAGATGTGAATTAATTAAAATACCAGAGCAAAAGGAGTGTACAGATTTTTGGCTGTTGAGTGGATAAAGCTGCTTTGACAGTCCGGAGTTGCCTTCCAGAGGGAAGTGATTCAAAGAGTTTGTGGCCAGGGTGAGAGGGGTCAGAGATGATCTTGCCCGCTCACTTCCTGGCTCTTGCAGTGTACAGTTCGTCAATGGAGGGAAGGTTGCAGCCAATAACCTTCTCTGCTGATCGGACGATTCGCTGCAGCCTCCAGGTATCGTGCTTGGTGGCCGAGCCAAACCAGACCATGATGGAGAAGGTGAGAACAGACTCTACGATGGCCATGTTGAATTGGACCATCAATGCCTGTGGCAGATTGTGCTTCCTCAGCTGCCGCAGGAAGTACATCCTCTGTTGTGCCTTTTTCACTGTGGAGTCGATGGTAGCCCCCCACTTAAGGTCCTTGGAGATGATGGTTCCCAGGAACTTAAAAGACTCCACAGATGTGGCTGTGGTATTGTTGATGATGAGAGTAATGAGATATAACTGTATGTCATGTTGACACTTGTGGGCGGAGCACCAAGGCAAATTCCTTGTATGTGAATACTTGGCCAATAAACATATTCATTCATTCACTGTGGTGGATGTTTCGTGTTTTGTGTTGAGTTTTCCTAATGTGTGTTGTGTTCTTTGTTTCTTGTTGTGAGAAGGCTGCTCTTCCTCCCAGCTAAACCTGAGCAAAACTGCAAAGTGCAGATAGCAGCACTGATCAACCTTGCTTGGAGTGAGAGCCACACAATGTCATGTAATGTGGACACAAATGCTGGAGAAACTCAGCGGGTGAGGCAGCATCTATGGAGCGAAGGCATAGGTGACGTTTCGGGTCGAGACTGATGTGAGGGTGGGGGGCGGGAAGAAGAGAGGAAGAGGTGGAGCCAGTGGGCTGAGGGAAAGCTGGGAAGGAGAGGGGAAAGCAGGGACTACCTGAAATTAGAGAAATCAATGTTCATACTGCTGGGGCGTAAACTGTCCAAGCGAATTATAAGGTGCTGCTCCTCCAATTTACGGTGGTCCTCACTCTGGCCATGGAGGAGGCCCAGGACAGAGAGGTTGGATTCAGAATGGGAGGGGGAGTTGAAGTGCTGAGCCACCGGGAGATCAAGTTGGTTAATGTGGACCGTGTGGAGGTGTACGGCGAAACGATCGCCAAGCCTACGCTTGGTTTCACCGATGTAGAGCAACTGACATCTAGAGCAGCGGATGCAATAGATGAGGTTGGAGGTGGTGCAGGTGAACCTCTGTCGCACCTGGAACGACTGCTTGGGTCCTTGAATGGAGTCGAGAGGCGAGGTAAAGCGACAAGTGTAGCATCTCTTGCGGTTGCCCGGGGAGGGGGTGGTGCGGGAGGGAAAGGAAGAATTGACCAGGGAATTACGGAGGGAGCGGTCTCTGCGGAAGGCCAAAAGGGGGGGGAGATGGGAAGATGTGGCGAGTGGTGGGGTCATGTTGGAGGTGGCGAAAATGTTGGAGGATTATGTGTTGTTTGTGACAGCTGGTGGGGTGAAAGGTGAGGGCAAGGGGGACTCGGCACTTGTTACGAGTGGGGGGATGGGGAGTGAGAGCAGTGTTGCGGGGTATGGAAGAGACCCTGGTACGATCCTCATCTATAGGGGAAGGTGATTTCAAGCAAGGATTTTGTTGTCCCATCTGGGAGCAATTGCCTGTAATACACTTGACTATTGAAACACACAGTATCAGGATTTTCATGTTGATATTTGATGGGATTATTCAACCTTTCCCATTATAGGGCCCATGAACAGGAAGAAAATCATCGGTCTTTCTGCGGGAATGATCATTGCTCTTGTCCTTGGACTGTTTGCGCTAAACCGTTATCGGAAATCGGGCTACATCTGGGAACGCAAAGGTGAGAAATACCAACTTGCCCATAAATTCAGACTTCGCTGTGGCTGTAGCAGAATTGTAAAAACAAGCCTGAAGGCTTTGTGTCTCAATGCAAGGAGCATTCGTAATAAGGTGGATGAGTTGAGTGTGCAGATAGCTATTAATGACTATGATATATTTGGGATCACGGAGACATGGCTCCAGGGTGACCAAGGCTGGGAGCTGAACATCCAGGGATATTCAATATTCAGGAGGGATAGAGAGAAAGGAAAAGGAGGTGGGGTAGTGTTACTGATTAGAGAGGGGATTAATGCAATGGAAAGGAAGGACATTAGTTTGGAGGATGTGGAATCGGTGTGGGTAGAGCTGCGAAACACTAAGGGGCAGAAAACGCTGGTGGGTGTTGTGTACAGGCCACCTAACAGTAGTAGTGAAGTTGGAGATGGTATCAAACAGGAAATTAGAAATGCGTGCGACAAAGGCAAAACAGTTATAATGGGTGACTTCAATCTACATATGGATTGGGTGAATCAAATTGGCAGGGGTGCTGAGGAAGAGGATTTCTTGGAATGTATGCGGGATAGTTATCTAAATCAACATGTAGAGGAACCAACGAGAGAGCAGGCTATTTTAGACTGGGTATTGAGTAATGAGGAAGGGTTAGTTAGCAATCTTGTTGTATGTGCCCCCTTGGGCAAGAGTGACCATAATATGGTTGAGTTCTTCATTAGGATGGAGCGTGACATTGTTAATTCAGAAACAATGGTTCTGAACTTAAAGAAAGGTAACTTTGAGGGTATGAGACGTGAATTGGCCAAGATTGACTGGCAATTAATTCTAATAGGGTTGACGGTGGATATGCAATGGAAAACATTTAAAGACTGCATGGATGAACTACAAAAATTGTTCATCCCAGTTTGGCAAAAGAATAAATCAGGGTAGGTAGTACATCCGTGGATAACAAGGGAAATCAGGGATAGTATCAAAGCGAAGGATGATGCGTACAAATTAGCCAGAAAAAGCAGCATAAAGGAGGACTGGGAGAAATTCAGAGACCAGCAGAGGAGGACAAAGGGCTTAATTAGGAAAGGAAAAATAGATTATGAAAGAAAACTGGCAGGGAACATAAAAACTGACTGAAAAAGTTTTTATAGATATTTGAAAAGAAAGAGATTAGTTAAAACCTGGAAGGTCATGTTTGACTAATCTTCTTGAATTTTTTGAAGAGGTTACTAGGGAAATTGACGAGGGTAAAGCAGTGGATGTTGTCTATATGGACTTTAGTAAGGCCTTTGACAAGGTTCCTCATGGAAGATTGGTTAAGAAGGTTCAACTGTTGGGTATAAATGCAGGAATAGCAAGATGGATTCAACAGTGGCTGAATGGGAGAAGCCAGAGGGTAATGGTGGATGGCTGTTTATCGGGTTGGAGGCAGGTGACTAGTGGGGTGCCTCAGGGATCTGTGTTGGGTCCTTTGTTGTTTGTCATGTACATCAATGATCTGGATGAAGGTGTGGTAAATTGGATTAGTAAGTATGCAGATGATACCAAGATAGGGGGTGTTGTGGATAATGAAGAGGATTTCCAAAGTCTACAGAGTGATTTAGGCCATTTGGAAAAATGGGCTGAAAGATGGCAGATGGAGTTTAATGCTGATAAATGTGAGGTGCTACACCTTGGCAGGACAAATCAAAATAGGATGTACATGGTAAATGGTAGGGAATTGAAGAATACGGTTGAACAGAGGGATCTGGGTATAACCGTGCATAGTTCCTTGAAGGTGGAATCTCATATAGATAGGGTGGTAAAGAAAGCTTTTGGTATGCTAGCCTTTATAAATCAGAGCATTGAGTATAGAAGCTGGGATGTAATGTTAAAATTGTACAAGGCATTGGTGAGGCCAAATCTGGAGTATGGTGTACAATTTTGGTTGCCAAATTATAGGAAGGATGTCAACAAAATAGAGAGAGTACAGAGGAGATTTACTAGAATGTTGCCTGGGTTTCAGCAACTAAGTTACAGAGAAAGGTTGAACAAGTTGGGGCTTTATTCTTTGGAGCGCAGAAGGTTAAGGGGGGACCTGATAGAGGTCTTTAAAATGATGAGAGGGATAGACAGAGTTGATGTGGACAAGCTTTTCCCTTTGAGAATAGGAAAAATTCAAACAAGAGGACATGACTTCAGAATTAAGGGACAGAAGTTTAGGGGTAATATGAGGGGGAATATCTTTACGCAGAGAGTGGTGGCGGTGTGGAATGAGCTCCCAGTGGAAGTGGTGGAGGCAGGTTCATTGGTATCATTTAAAAATAAATTGGATAGGCATATGGATGAGAAGGGAATGGAGGGTTATGGTACGAGTGCAGGCAGGTGGGACTAAGGGGAAAAAAATTTGTTCGGCATGGACTTGTAGGGCCGAGATGGCCTGTTTCCGTGCTGTATTGTTATATGGTTATATGGTTATATGGTTAAAACAAATGTAGGTCCCTTGCAGTCAGAAACAGGTGAGTTGATCATGGGGAACAAGGATATGGCGGACCAATTGAATAACTACTTTGGTTCCGTCTTCACAAAGGAAGACATAAATAAATTGCCGGAAATAGCAGGGGACCGCAGGTCAAAGGAGTTGGAGGAATTGAGTGAAATCCAGGTTAGCCGGGAAGTGGTGTTGGGTAAATTGAATGGATTAAAGGCTGATAAATCCCCAGGGCCAGATAGGCTGCATCCCAGAGTACTTAAGGAAGTAGCTCCAGAAATAGTGGATGCATTAGTAATAATCTTTCGAAACCCTTTAGATTCTGGAGTAGTTACTGAAGATTGGCGGGTAGCAAACGTAACCCCACTTATTAAGAAGGGAGGGAGAGAGAAAATGGGGAATTACAGACCAGTTAGTCTAACATCGGTAGTGGGGAAACTGCTAGAGTCAGTTATTAAAGATGGGATAGCAGCACATTTGGAAAGTGGTGAAATCATTGGACAAAGTCAGCATGGATTTACGAAAGGTAAATCATGTCTGACGAATCTTATAGAATTTTTCGAGGATGTAACTAGTAGAATGGATAAGGGAGAACCAGTGGATGTGGTGTATCTGGACTTCCAGAAGGCTTTAGACAAGGTCCCACATAAGAGATTAGTATACAAACTTAAAGTACATGGCATTGGGGGTTCAGTATTGATGTGGATAGAGAACTGGCTGGCAAACAGGAAGCAAAGAGTAGGAGTAAACGGGCCCTTTTCACAATGGCAGGCAGTGACTAGTGGGGTACCGCAAGGCTCAGTGCTGGGACCCCAGCTATTTACAATATATATTAATGATCTGGATGAGGGAATTGAAGGCAATATCTCCAAGTTTGCGGATGACATTAAGCTGGGGGGCAGTGTTAGCTGTGAGGAGGATGCTAGGATGCTGCAAGGTGACTTGAATAGGCTGGGTGAGTGGGCAAATGTTTGGCAGATGCAGTATAATGTGGATAAATGTGAGGTTATCCATTTTGGTGGCAAAAACAGGAAAGCAGACTATTATCTAAATGGTGGCCGACTAGGAAAAGGGGATATGCAGCGAGACCTGGGTGTCATGGTACACCAGTCATTGAAAGTAGGCATGCAGGTGCAGCAGGCAGTGAAGAAACCGAATGGTATGTTAGCTTTCATAGCAAAAGGATTTGAGTATAGAAGCTGGGAGGTTCTACTGCAGTTGTACAGGGTCTTGGTGAGACCACACCTGGAGTGTTGCGTACAGTTTTGGTCTCCAAATCTGAGGAAGGGCATTATTGCCATAGAGGGAGTGCAGAGAAGGTTCACCAGACTGATTCCTGGGATGTCCGGGCTGTGTTATGAAGAAAGACTGGATAGACTTGTTTTATACTCTCTAGAATTTAAGAGATGGAGAGGGGATCTTATAGAAACTTACAAAATTCTTAAGGGGTTGGACAGGCTAGATGCAGGAAGATTGCTCCCGATGTTGGGGAAGTCCAGGACAAAGGGTCACAGCTTAAGGATAAGGGGGAAATCCTTTAAAACCGAGATGAGAAGAACTTTTTTCACACAGAGAGTGGTGAATCTCTGGAACTCTCTGCCGCAGAGGGTAGTCGAGGCCAGTTCATTGGCTATATTTAAGAGGGAGTTAGATGTGGCCCTTGTGGCTAAGGGGTTCAGAGGGTATGGAGAGAAGGCAGGTACGGGATACTGAGTTGGATGATCAGCCATGATCATATTGAATGGCGGTGCAGGCTCGAAGTGCCGAATGGCCTACTCCTGCACCTAATTTCTATGTTTCTATGTTTCTAATTATCAACATCTTGTCACAGAGTCACACAGCATGGAAACAGGCCCTTCCTACGGCCCAACATGCCCCATCTACACTAGTCCCACTTGCTGCCCGCGTGTGGCCCATATCCCTCCAAACCTGTCCTATCCATGTACCTGTCCAAGTGTTGTGATAGTCCCTGCCTCAACTACCTCCTCCGGCAGCTCATTCCATACACGAATGGCCTACTCCTGCACCTATTGTATATTGTCTCTGGGTGAAAAAGTGTTTCCTCATCTCCGTTCTGTGTGGAAAAGCTGACCCTCAGGTTCCTATTATAGAAACATACAAAATGGGTGCAGGAGGAGTCTATTTTGAGCCTGCACCGCAATTCACTGTGATCATGGCTGATCGTCCCCGATCAATAATCTGTGCCTGCCTTCTCCCCATATCCTTTGATTCCACTAGCTCCTAGAGCTCTATCTAACTCTCTCCCAAATCCATCCAGTGACTTGGCCTCCACTGCCCTCTGTGGCAGGGAATTCCACAAATTCTCAACTCTATGGGTGAAAACGTTTTTTCTCACCTCAGTCTTAAATGACCTCCCCTTTATTCTAAGACTGTGGCCCCTGGTTCTCGACTCGCCCAACATTGGGAACATTTTTCCTGCATCTAGCTTGTCCAGTCCTTTTATAATTTTATATGTTTCTATAAAATCCTTTTTATAAGACTCTATAAGATTCTATTAAATCTTTACCCCCTCTCTCACCTTAAACCCATGTCCTCGGGTCCTCGCTTCCCCTACTCTGGGCAAGAGACTCTGTGCGTCTACCCGATCTATTCTTCTGGTGATTTTGTACATCTCTATAAGATCACCCCTCATCCTCCTGTGCTCCTAGAAATAGAGTCCTAGCCTGCCCCAACCTCTCCCTGTAGCTCAGGCCCACCTGCCCGCGTTTGGCCCATATCCCTCCAATAGACAACTGCAAATGACCTCAAGTCCCAGCAACATCCGCGTAAATCCTCTCTGCACCCTTTCCAGCTTGACGACATCTTTCCTGTAACATGGTGCCCAGAACTGAACACAATACTCTCGACCCGAAACGTCGCCCATTCCTTCTCTCCAAAGATGCTGCCTCACCCGCTGAGTTACCCCAGCTTTTTGTGCCTTTCTTGGGCTAAAGGGCCTGTTTCCATGCTGCAAGACTCAATAACTCTAAGACACTTAGACAGGTACATGGATAGACAATAGACAATAGACAACAGGTGCAGTAGGCCATTCGGCCCTTCGAGCCAGCACCGCCATCCAATGTGATAATGGCTGATCATACACAATCAGTACCCCATCCCTGCCTTCTCCCCATATCCCCTGACTCCGCTATCTTTAAGAGCCCTATCTAGCTCTCACTTGAAAGTGTCCAGAGAACCGGCCTCCATCGCCCTCTGAGGCAGAGAATTCCACAGACCCACAACTCTCTGGACACTCTGGCTATTGAGGAAGTGCAGTGTAGGTTTACAAGGTTAATTCTCGGGATGGTGGGACTGCCATATGCTGAGAGAATAGAGTAACTGGGCCTGTATACTATGGAGTTTAGAAGGATGAGAGGGCATCTCATTGAAACATATAAGATTGTTAAGGGCTTGGACACGCTAGAGGTAGGAAACATTTTCCCGATGTTGGGGGAGTCCAGAACCAGGTGCCACAGTTTAACAATAAGAAATAATCCATTTAGAACGGAGACGAGGATACACTATTTCTCACAGAGAGAGGTGAGTCTGTGGATTCTCTGCCTCACAGGGCGTTGGAGGCAGGTTCTCTGGATACTTTCAAGAGAGAGCTAGATAGGGCTCTTAAAGATAGCGGAGTCAGGGGATATGGGGAGAAGGCAGGAATGGGGTACTGATTGTGGATGATCAGCTATGATCACATTGAATGGCGGTGCTGGCTCGAAGGGTCGAATGGCCTACTCCTGCACCTATTGTCTATTGTCTGGGTGAAAAAGTGTTTTTGGAGGACATGGAGGACATTTTAAATGTCCTCCATTTCTCTTCTACATCCTTCCCATAAAATGTCCCCTGATGCAATATGACAGTCCCGCCATCCCGGGAATTTACCTGGTATATCTACGCTGCACTTCCTCAATAGCAAGAATGTTCTTCCTCATATTTATAGACCAAAACTGCACACAATACTCCAGGTATGGTCTCACTAGGGCTCTGTACAACTGCAGAAGGACCTTTTTTCTCCTATACACAACTCCTCTTGTTATGAAGGCCATCATGCCATTCACTTTCTTCACTGCCTGCTGTACCTGCATGCTTACTTTCAGTGACTGATGTACAAGGACCCCCAGATCCTGTTGTACTTCATCTTTTCCCAACTTGACACCATTCAGATAATAATCTGCCTTCCTGTTTTTGCCACCGAAGTGGATAACCTCACATTGATCTACATTAAACTGCATCTGCCATGCATCTACCCATTCACCCAACCTGTCCAAGTCACCCTGCATTGTCATAGCATCCTCCTCACAGTTCACAATGCCAGCCAGCTTTGTGTCATCTGCAAATTTGTTAATGTTACTTGTAATCCCTTCATCTAAATCATTAATATATATTGTAAATAGTTGCGGTCCCAGCACCGAGCCTTGCAGTACCCAACTTGTCACTGCCTGCCATTCTGAAAGGGACCCGTTAATCCCTCCTCTTTGTTTCCTGTCTGTCAACCAATTTTCTATCCATGCTTAAGTAATGACTGATGAACAAGAAGCACCCAAATTCAGGTTTGGAGGGATATGGAGCAAACGCGGGTGGGCAGGCAGGTGGGACTATTGTAGATGGGAAGGTTGGGCAAGTTGGGCCGAAGGGCCTGTTTCCACGACTATGATTCTGACTACAATATCTCTGTAACTCACAGGAAGTCGTCTCCACAATCTACAACCATTAATCACTAATCAAGATGAGCAAGATCGGACTGAAGATATCGATGAAGATAGCTCAATTTGAGCAGGAACTACTTGAATTTTTCCATACTATATTCCCATAATACAAATGCCAACTGTATGAACTATGAAACATACATGCTATCATTCAAACAGTCATTGAACGATACAGTGTGGAAACAGGCCCTTCGGCCCAACTTGGCCACACTGGCCAACGTGCCCCATCTACACTAGTCCCACCTGCTGCCCATGTTTGGCCCATATCCCTCTAAACCTGCCCTATCCATGTATCTGTCCAAGTGTTGTGATTGTCCCAGCCTCAACTACCTTCTCCAGCAGCTCATTCCATACACCTACCTGTGTGGAAAAGTTGACCCTCATATTCCTATTATAGAAGCATAGAAACATAGAAAATAGGTGCAGGAGGAGGCCATTTGGCCCTTCGAGCCAGCACCGCCATTCACTGTGATCATGGCTGATTGTCCCCAATCAATAACCCGTGCCTGCCTTCTCCCCATATCCCTTGACTCCACTAGCCCCTAGAGCTCTATCTAACTCTCTCTTAAATCCATCCAGTAACTTGACCTCCACTGCCTTCTGTGGCAGGGAATTCCACAAATTCCCAACTCTCTGGGTGAAAACGTTTTTTCTCACCTCAGTCTTAAATGGGATCCCTTTTATTCTAAGACTGTGGCCCCTGGTTCTCGACTCGCCCAACATTGGGAACATTTTTCCTGCATCTAGCTTGTCCAGTCCTTTTATAATTTTATATGTTTCCACAAGATCCCCCCTCATCCTTCTAAACTCCAGTGAATACAAGCCTAGTCTTTTCAATCTTTCCTCATATGACAGTCCCGCCATCCCAGGAATCAATCTCGTGCACCTACGCTGCACTACCTCAATTACAAGGATGTCCTTCCTCAAATTTGGAGACCAAAACTGTACGCAATACTGTAGATGTGGTCTTACCAGAGCTCTATACATGTATTGTCTATGTTCCTATATTTCTGAGATGGATAAAGACATATAGCAGATAGATGGATAGATTTATATAGATAAATATTCCCCCCCCTCTCTCACCTTAAACCCATGTCCTCGGGTCCTCCATTCCCCTACTCTGGGCAAGAGACTGTGCGTCTACCCGATCTATTCCTCTCGTGATTTTACACACCTCCATCAGATCACCCTTATCCTGCTGTGCTCCTAGGAATAGAGGCTCAGCCTGCCCCAACCTCTCCCTGTAGCTCAGGCCCCTCGAGTCCCGGCAACATCCTCGTAAATCTTCTCTGCCGCCCTTTCAAAGCTTGACGACATATTTCCTGTAACACGGTGCCCAGAACTGAACACAATATTCTAAATGCAGCCTCACCAACGTCTTGTACAACTGCAACGTGACCTCCCAACTTCTAGACTTTTATTTTAAATAAAGCAGTTTACATTTGCATCATTTGCCTCAAAATTATTTGTATATTAATTATTCGTATGAGGTCACAGTGGTGCAGCGGTAGAGTTGCTGCCTCACAGTGCGGAGACCATGGTTTGATCCTAATTACGGGTGCTCTCTGTACAGAGTTTGCACGTTCACCCCGTGACCTGCGTGGGTTTTCTACGGATGCTCCGGTTTCCTCTCACACTCCAAAGACGTACAAGTTTGCAGGTTAATTGGCTTGGTGTAAATGTAAAATTGGCCCCAGTGTATGCAGGATAGTGTTAGTTTGCGGGGATCGCTGGTCGGCACGGACTCGGTGGGCCGAAGGGCCTGTTTCCGCACTGTATCTCTAAACTAAACTACAATGTTTCAGCTACTAGGAGAGGTTAGAGTGGGCACAGAGGAGATTTACCAGAAGGCTGCCTTGGATTAGAGACTGTGCATCTCCACAATTTATTCCTCTAGTAATTTTGTACACTTCTATAAGATCACCCCTCATCCTCCTGCGCTCCAAAGAATAGAGTCCCAGCCTGCCTTAAACTCTCCCTGTAGCTCAGGCTCCTCTAGTCCCGGCAACATCCTCGTAAATCTTCCCTGCGCCCTTTCGAGCTCGACGACATGTTTCCTGTAACACGGTGCCCAGAACTGAACACAATATTCTAAATGCAGCCTCACCAACTTCTTGTACAACTCGAACGTGACCTCCCAACTTCTAGACCCAAAGTCACGATAAAACCCGGTCAGATCTGGGCACAATGATGAAGTCCAATAATAAAATGAAAGTTTCTCCTCATCTCAGTCCCAAATGGCCACAGATTCACAATTCTCTGGGTGGCAAAGTTTCTTCTCATCTCAGTCCTAAAATGGCCGCCCACTTATTCTTAAACTGTGTGACCCCTGGTTCTAGACTCCCACAACATCAAGAATACGTTTCCTGCATCTAGCCTGTTCAATCCTATGATAATGTTATATGTTTCTATGAGATACCAACTCATCCCTCGAAATTTCAGTGAATACAAGCCCAGTCGACCCATTCTCTCATCAAAATGCTGGTCGGGCAGCATTTGGATCAATGTGAGTACAGTCTCTTGACCCGAGTATGGGAGCCAAGGACCAGAGGACACCAGACTAAGTGGGGACCTGTTGGGTCCCATTGTTGCACAGGGGGCTTGGTCCCATATAACCATATAACAATTACAGCACGGAAACAGGCCATCTCGGCCCTACAAGTCCGTGCCGAACAATTATTTTCCCTTAGTCCCACCTTCCTGCACTCAGACCATAACCCTCCATTCCCTTCTCATCCATATGCCTATCCAATTTATTTTTAAATTATACCATCGAACCTGCCTCCACCACTTCCACTGGAAGCTCATTCCACACCGCTACCACTCTCTGAGTAAAGAAGTTCCCCCTCATGTTACCCCTAAACTTCTGTCCCTTAATTCTGAAGTCATGTCCTCTTGTTTGAATCTTCCCTGTTCTCAAAGGGAAAAGCTTGTCCACATCAACTCTGTCTATCCCTCTCATCATTTTAAAGACCTCTATCAAGTCCCCCCTTAACCTTCTGCGCTCCAGAGAATAAAGACCTAACTTAGTCAACCTATCTCTGTAACTTAGTTGTTGAAACCCAGGCAACATTCTAGTAAATCTCCTCTGTACTCTCTCTATTTTGTTGACATCCTTCCTATAATTGGGCGACCAAAATTGTACACCATACTCCAGATTTGGTCTCAACAATGCCTTGTACAATTTTAACATTGCATCCCAGCTTCTATACTCAATGCTCTGATTTATAAAGGCTAGCATACCAAAAGATCCCTTTACCACCCCATCTATATGAGATTCCACCTTCAAGGAACTATGCACGGTTATTCCCAGATCCCTCTGTTCAACTGTATTCTTCAATTCCCTACCATTTACCATGTACGTCCTATTTTGATTTCTCCTACCAAGGTGTAGCACCTCACATTTATCAGCATTAAACTCCATCTGCCATCTTTCAGCCCATTCTTGCAAATGGCCTAAATCACTCTGTAGACTTTGGAAATGCTCTTCATTATCCACAGCACCCCCTATCTTGGTATCATCTGCATACTTACTAATCCAATTTACCACACCTTCATCCAGATCATTGATGTACATGACAAACAACAAAGGACCCAACACAGATCCCTGAGGCACCCCACTAGTCACCTGCCTCCAACCCGACAAACAGCCATCCACCATTACCCTCTGGCTTCTCCCATTCAGCCACTGTTGAATCCATCTTGCTACTCCTGCATTTATACCCAAATGTTGAACCTTCTTAACCAACCTTCCATGAGACACCTTGTCAAAGGCCTTACTAAAGTCCATATAGACAACATCCACTGCTTTACCCATGTCAATTTCCCCAGTAAACTCTTCAACAAATTCAAGAAGATTAGTCAAACATGACCTTTCAGGCACAAATCCATGTTGACTGTTCCTAATCAGACCCTGTTTATCCAGATGCTTATATATATTATCTCTAAGTATCTTTTCCATTAATTTGCCCACCACTGAAGTCAACCTAACAGGTCTATAATTGCTAGGTTTACTCTTAGAACCCTTTTTAAACAATGGAACAACATGCGCAGTACGCCAATCCTCAGGGTCTATTCCTGTTTCTAATGACATTTGAAATATTTCTGTCATAGCCCCGGCTATTTCTACACTAACTTCCCTCAATGTCCTAGGGAATATCCTGTCAGGACCTGGAGACTTATCCACTTTTATATTTTTCAAAAGTGTCAGTACTTCTTTTACTTTGAAACTCATAGTATCCATAGCTACTCTAATAGTTTCCCTTACCTCACATAATTAAATATCCTTCTCCTTGGTGA
Source organism: Leucoraja erinaceus (assembly GCF_028641065.1). Lineage (NCBI taxonomy): Eukaryota > Metazoa > Chordata > Chondrichthyes > Rajiformes > Rajidae > Leucoraja > Leucoraja erinaceus. Next base: position 38,577 of record NW_026576785.1, on the reverse strand, counting down.
ATACCGAAGAAAATAAATTGTTCAATATCTCCCCCATCTCTTTTGGCTCTGCAGATAGCTGTCCACTCTGTCTCTCTAATGGACCAATTTTATCCCTCGTTATCCTTTTGCTATTAATATAGCTGTAGAAACACTTTGGATTTACTTTCACCTTATTTGCCAAAGCAACCTCATATCTTCTTTTAGCTTTTCTAATTTATTTCTTAAGATTCTTTTTACATTCCTTATACTCCTCAAGCACCTCATTTATTCCATGCTGCCTATAATTATTGTAGATCTCCCTCTTTTTCCGAACAAGATGTCCAATTTCCCTTGAAAACCATGGCTCCAATTCCAATTTTTACCGTTTCCTTTCAACCGAACAGGAACATAAAGATTCTGTACTTTTTCATTTTAAATTTCCCCTTTAAATGTCCTCCATTTCTCTTCTACATCCTTCCCATAAAATGTCCCCGATGCATAATTCCACCACTCACCCATAGCCCCCAACTGCACATGCGCACCTCCTTTCCCATCTTCCCCCAGCACTCTCTCCCTCTCCTCTTCACCCTCTCTCTTCTTTCCCCTCTCCTGCTTCCCTTCCCCAACTCCCCCTTCACTGCTCAATAGACAATAGACAACAGGTGCATGAGTAGGCCGTTCGGCCCTTCGAGCCAGCACTGCCATTCATTGTGATCATGGCTGATCATCCCCAATCAGTACCCCGTTCCTGCCTTCTCCCCATATCCCCTGACTCTGCTATCTTTAAGAGCCCTATCTAGCTCTCTCTTGAAAGCATCCAGAGAACCTGCCTCCACCGCTCTCTGAGGCAGAGAATTCCACAGACTCACAACTGTGAGAAAAAGTGTTTCTCGTCTCTGTTCTAAATGGCTTACTCCTTATTGTTAAACTGTGACCCCTGGTTCTGGACTCCCCCAACATCGGGAACATGTTTCCCGCCTCTAGCGTGTCCAAACCCTTAACAATCTTATATGTTTCAATGAGATCCCCTCTCATCCTTCTAAACTCCAGAGTATACAAGCCCCCAGCCGCTCCATTCTCTCAGCATATGACAGTCCCGCCATCCCGGGAATTAACCTTGTAAACCTACGCTGCACTCCCTCAATAGCAAGAATGTCCTTCCTCAAATTAGGGGACAAAAACAGCACACAATACTCTAGGTGTGGTCTCACTAGGGCTCTGTACAACTGCAGAAGGACCTGTTTGCTCATATACTCACTCCTTCTCCCTCTCCTTTCCCCTTCCATCAGTCACTCCCACCCTCCCTCCATACCTCCTCTCCCCCCTACTCCTCTCCTCTCCCTCTATCCCCTCTTTTCCCCCACCTCCCCCCAATGTCGACGTTGCCGCTCCTCCCCCTTCTTGCGTGCCCCCGAGGAACATCAGCCGTCGGCCTCGGATCGCTCGCTTCAGACTGGATGGATGGATGGACGGGGGGGGGGGGGGGGGGGGGTAGAGCTCGGAGAAAAAATGGTGGAAGAGCCACGGGGAAGAGGGGCTCTCAAGGGGGAGGGGGCAGTGAGGAGGACCAGCTAGAGCTGTGGGGCATTGCGATGCTGTTGCGTTTTGGACATACACTGGGCGCCATCTTGTTTGGCGACATCACCGACTCCGGTACCGCGCTGGGCCGCTTCCGTGTTGGTGAACTCCGCCGGCCACTTGCAGCTCCAGTAAAGATGTGAAGGTGCAGGAAGGGGCGTACCATCCCGGGGAGTGACAGGAGAAGAGACCAATCCATGCAGCACTGACTGGCAGGAGAGGAGATCGATCTGAGCACTTGCTTTTTTCATGATTTAAAAACCTCGCTAACATTTACAATATACCACAGATCAGAACAAAAACGTGTTGCTCTCGCAGAACAGGGGAACGGCGAGTGAGGTGTCAAAAACTCGAGACAGTGAGAGACAGAGAGAGCGCGAGAGAGAGAGAGACAGAGCAAGGGACAGAGAGAGGGGGGAGACAGAGAGAGAGAGAGAGAGAGAGGCAGAGAGAGGGGCAGAGAGAGACAGAGACAGAGAGAGGCAGAGAGAGACACAGAGAGAGACAGAAGGGCAGACAGAGAGACAGACAGAGAGACAGACAGACAGACAGACAGACAGACAGACAGACAGACAGACAGACAGACAGACAGACAGACAGACAGACAGACAGACAAACAGACAGCTTCGAGGTGAAGGGGGAAAGATTTAATAGGAATCTGAGGGTCACCTTTTGCACACAGGTGGTTGTATGGAATGAGCTGCCGTAGGAGGTAGTTGAGGCAGGGATTATCACAACACTTGGACAGGTACATGGATAGGACAGGTTTGGAGGGATATGGACCAAACGTGGGCAGCAGGTGGGACTAGTGAACATTGGGCACGTTGGCCGGTGTGGGCAAGTTAGGCCGAAGGCCTGACAGTAGTAGTGAAGTTGGAGATGGTATCAAACAGGAAATTAGAAATGAGTGCGACAAAGGCAAAGCAGTTATAATGGGTGACTTCAATCTACATGTAGATTGGGTGAATCAAATTGGCAGGGGTGCTGAGGAAGAGGATTTCTTGGAATATATGCGGGATAGTTATCTAAATCAACATGTAGAGGAACCAACGAGAGAGCTGGCTATTTTAGGCTGGGTATTGAGTAATGAGGAAGGGTTAGTTAGTAGTCTTGTTGTGCGTGGCCCCTTGGGTAAGAGTGACCATAATATGGTTGAGCTCTTCATTAGGATGTAGAGGGACATTGTTAATTCAGAAACAATGGTTTTGAATTTAAAGAAAGGTAAATTTGAGGGTATGAGATGTGAATTGGCCAAGATTGACTGGCTATTAATTCTAAAAGGGTTGACGGTAGATATGCAATGGAAGACATTTAAAGACTGCATGGATGAACTACAAAGACTGTTCATCCCAGTTTGGCAAAAGAATAAATCAGGGAAGGTAGTGCATCCGTGGATAACAAGGGAAATCAGGGATAGTATCAAAGCGAAGGATGATGCGTACAAATTAGCCAGAAAAAGGAGCATACCGGAGGACTGGGAGAAATTCAGAGTCCAGCAGAGGAGAACAAAGGGCTTAATTAGGAAAGGAAAAATGGATTATGAAAGAAAACTGGCAGGGAACATAAAAACTGACTGCAAATGTTTTTATAGATATGTGATGAGAAAAAGGTTAGTTAAAACAAATGTAGGTGTCTTGCAGTCAGAAACAGGTGAACTGATCATGGGGAACAAGGATAAGGCGGACCAATTGAATAACTACTTTGGTTCCGTCTTCACAAAGGAAGACATAAATAATCTGCCGGAAATAGCAGGGGCCCGCGGGTCAAAGGAGTTGGAGGAATTGAGTGAAATCCAGGTTAGTCGGGAAGTGGTGTTGGGTAAATTGAATGGATTAAAGGCCGATAAATCCCCAGGGCCAGATAGGCTGCATCCCAGAGTACTTAAGGAAGTAGCTCCAGAAATAGTGGATGCATTAGTAATAATCTTTCAAAACTCTTTAGATTCTGGAGTAGTTCCAGAGGATTGGCGGGTAGCAAACATAACCCCACTTTTTAAGAGGGAGAGAGAAAATGGGGAATTACAGACCAGTTAGTCTAACATTGGTAGTGTGGAAACTGCTAGAGTCAGTTATTAAAGATGGGATAGCAGCACATTTGGAAAGTGGTGAAATCATTGGACAAAGTCAGCATATATTTACGAAAGGTAAATCATGTCTGACGAATCTTATAGAATTTTTCGAGGATGTAATTAGTAGCGTGGATAGGGGAGAACCAGTGGATGTGGTGTAACTGGACTTCTAGAAGGCTTTCGACAAGGTCCCACATAAGAGATTAGTATACAAACTGAAAGCACACGGCATTGGGGGTTCAGTATTGATGTGGATAGAGAACTGTCTGGCAAACAGGAAGCAAAGAGTAGGAGTAAACGGGTCCTTTTCACAATGGCAGGCAGTGACTAGTGGGGTACCGCAAGGCTCAGTGCTGAGACCCCATATATTTACAATATATATTAATGATCTGGATGAGGGAATTGAATGCAATATCTCTAAGTTTGCGGATGACACTAAGCTGGGGGGCAGTGTTAGCTGTGAGGAGGATGCTAGGAGACTACAAGGTGACTTGGATAGGCTGGGTGAGTGGGCAAATGTTTGGCAGATGCAGTATAATGTGGACAAAAGTGAGGTTATCCATTTTGGTGGCAAATACGGGAAAGCAGACTATTATCTAAATGGTGGCCGATTGGGAAAGGGGGAGATGCAGCGAGACCTGGGTGTCATGGTACACCAGTCTTTGAAGGTAGGCATGCAGGTGCAGCAGGCAGTAAAGAAAGCGAATGGTATGTTGGCTTTCATAGCAAAAGGATTTGGGTATAGGAGCAGGGAGGTTCTACTGCAGTTGTACAGGGTCTTGGTGAGACCACACCTGGAGTATTGCGTACAGTTTTGGTCTCCAAATCTGAGGAAGGACATTATTGCCATAGAGGGAGTGCAGAGAAGGTTCACCAGACTGATTCCTGGGATGTCAAGACTGTCTTATGAAGAAAGACTGGATAGACTTGGTTTATACTCTCTAGAATTTAGGAGATTGAGAGGGGATCTTATAGAAACTTACAAAATTCTTAAGGGGTTGGACAGGCTAGATGTAGGAAGATTGTTCCCGATGTTGGGGAAGTCCAGGACAAGGGGTCACAGCTTAAGAATAAGGGGGAAATCCTTTAAAACCGAGATGAGAAGAACTTTTTTCACACAGAGAGTGGTGAATCTCTGGAACTCTCTGCCGCAGAGGGTAGTTGAGGCCAGTTCATTGGCTATATTTAAGAGGGAGTTAGATGTGGCCCTTGTGGCTAATGGGATCAGGGGGTATGGAGAGAAGGCAGGTACGGGATACTGAGTTGGATGATCAGCCATGATCATATTGAATGGCGGTGCAGGCTCGAAGGGCCGAATGGCCTCTACTCCTGCACCTATTTTCTATGTTTCTATGTTTCTATTCCACATTGTATCATTCCATGACTATCTGATTTTATCAGAGGGGATCTTATAGGAACATTCAAAATTCTTGAAGGATTGGACAGACTAGAGGCAGAAAATATATTCTCGATGTTGGGGGAGTCCATTGGCCACACAGTTTAAGAATAAGGGATCGGCCATTTAGAATGGAGATGAGGAAACACTTTTTCACACAGAGTGTTGTGTGTGTGTGGAATTCTCTGCCTCAGAGGGCACTTAAGCAAGTTCTCTGGATACTTTCAAGAGAGAGCTAGATAGGGCTCTTAAAGATAACGGAGTCAGGGGATATGGGGAGAAGGCAGGAACAGGGTACTGATTGGGGATGATCAGCCATCATTACATTGAATGGCGGGTGCTGGCTTGAAGAAATTGTCTACTTTCCTGTTTTTGCCACCAAAGTGGATAACCTCACATTTATCCACATTATACTGCATCTGCCATGCGTTTGCCCACTCACCCAACCTATCCAAGTCACCTTGCAGCCTCCTAGCATCCTCCTCATAGCTAACACTACCCCCCAGCTTTGTGTCATCCGCAAACTTGGAGATGTTGCATTCAATTCCCTCATCCAGATCATTAATATATATAGTAAATAGCTGGGGTCCCAGAACTGAGCCTTGCGGTACCCCACTAGTCACTGCCTGCCATTGTGAAAAGGACCCGTTTACTCCTACTCTTTGCTTCCTGTCTGCCAGCCAGTTCTCTATCCACATCAATACTGAACCACCAATACCGTGTGCTTTAAGTTTGTATACTAATCTCTTATGTGGGACCTTGTCGAAAGCCTTCTGAAAGTCCAGATACACCACATCCACTGGTTCTCCCTTATCCACTCTACTAGTTACATCCTCGAAAAATTCTATAAGATTCATCAGACATGATTTACCTTTCATAAATCCATGCTGACTTTGTCCAATAAATACTCCAGGTGTGGTCTCACAAGGGCCCTGTACAACTGCAGAAGGACCTCTTTACTCCAATACTCAACTCCTCCTGTTATGAAGGCCAACATGCCATTGGCTTTCCTCACTGCCTGCTGTACCTGCATGATTACTTTCATGAGGAACGTGAGCAGTTTTGGACCCCGTATCTGAGGAAGGATGTGCCGGCTCTGGAGAGGGTCAAGAGGAGGATTACAAGAACGATCCCGGGAATGAGTGGGTTAACGTACGATGAGCATTTGGCAGCGCTGGGGCCTGTACTCGCTGGAGTTTAGACGAATGGGGGGGGGGGGGGGACCTCATTGATATGTCACCAAATAGTGAAAGGCCTGGATAGAGTGGATGTGGAGATGATGTTTCCAATAGTGGGAGAGTCTAGGACCAGAGGGCACAGCCTCAGAATTAAAGGACGTTCCTTTAGGAAGGGGACAAGGAGGAATTTCTTTAGCCAGAGGGCGGTGAATCTGTGGGATTCGTTGCCACAGATGGTGGTGGAGTCCACAAGTCAGTGGATATATTTAAGGCAGAAATAGATAGATTCTTGATTGGCATGGACTCGGTGGGCCGAAGGGCCTGTTTCTGCGCTGTATTGCCAAACTAAACCAAACCACCGAGTTTGTAAACCAAACCATCAGTCTGTAGAAGGGTCTTGAATCTGTGGGATTCGTTGCACAAGTTAGTGGATATATTTAAGGCAGAGACAGATAGATTGTTGATTAGTGCGGGTGTCAGGGGTTATGGGGAGAAGACAGGAGAATGGGGTTAGGAGGGAGAGATAGATCAGCCATGATTGGCCTCATTTTTCTCCTATCATTTATGGACTTAAACCCATGTCCTCTGGTCCTCCATTCCCCTACTCTGGGCAAGATTGTGCGTCTACCCGATCTATTCCTCTGGTGATTTTGTACACCTCTATAAGATCACCCCTCATCTTACTGCGCTGCAAGGAAGAGTCCCAGCCTCCCCCAACCTCTTCCTGCAGCTCAGGCCCCTCGAGTCCCGGCAACAACCTCTTAAATCTTCTCCACGCCCTTTGAAGTTCTCGATCGAACGCGAGTGAACGACTTGGTCTGCCAAGGTCGTTTGACTCAGGAAGGAAATTGAGTCATCTTTGGTAGTGTTTCATTACAAACTTTGTCTAAAACTCACAGTCACAGAGTGATACAGTGTGGAAACAGGCCCTTCAGCCCAACTTGCCCACACCGGCCAACATGCCCCATCTACACTAGTCACAGAGTGATACAGTGTGGAAACAGGCCCTTCAGCCCAACTTTCCCACACCGGCCAACATGCCCCATCTACACTAGTCACAGAGTGATACAGTGTGGAAACAGGCCCTTCAGCCCAACTTTCCCACACCGGCCAACATGCCCCATCTACACTAGTCCCACCTGCTGCCCACGTTTGGCCCATATCCCTCCAAACCTGTCCTATCCAAGTACCTGTCCAAGTGTTGTGATAGTCCCAGCCTCAACTGCCTCCTCTGGCAACTCGTTCCATACACCCACCCTGTGTGGAAAAGTTGCCCGTCAGATTCCTATTCAATTTTTCCCCACCCCCGCGTCTCTCATCTTGAACCCATGTCCTCGGGTCCTCGATTCCGCTATGGGCAAGAGACTCTGTGCGTCTACCCGCACAAATTAGAGAGTTCCTCTCTACCTCGCTCTCTCTCTCTACCCCTCCCCTCTAGCCCTACCTCTCCACCTCTCTCTCTCTCTCTCTCTCTCTCTCTCTCTCCTATTAAATCTTTCCTCCTTCCAGAAATCGCAGAGAGTTGTGGACAGTTGCAGCCCAGACCATCACACACACACACACACACACACACACACACACACACACACACACACACACACACACACACACACACACACACACACACACACACACACACACACACACACACACACACACACACACACACACACACACACGCGCACACACACACACACACACACACACACACACACACACACACACACACACACACACACACACACACACACACACACACACACACACACACACACACACACACACACACACACACACCAACCTCCCTTCCATCCATCGCCTCCATCTACACCCTCACGCTGCCTCCACAAGACCAGCAGCATCATCGCGGACCAGTCTCACCCCCGGTCACTCCCGCTTCTCCCCTCTCCCATGGGGCAAGTGGCACAGAAGTGTGAAAACACACGCACACATCTCCAGATTCAGGGACAGTTTCTTCCCGGCTGTTATCAGGCAACTGAACCGTCCTCTCACCAACTAGAGGGCGGTTCTGACCTCCCATCATTGGAGACCCTCGGACTATCCTTGATTGGACTTTACTGGCACTAAACGTTATTCCCTTTATTCTGTTCCCTTTATCATCGTGTTACAGGAAAGATGTCGTCGAGCGGGAAAGGGCGCAGAGAGGATTTACAAGGATGTTGCTGGGACTCGAGGGGACGGAGCTACAGGGAGAGGTTGGGGCAGGGCTGGGACTCTATTCCTTGGAGCGCAGGAGGATGAGGGGTGATCTTATAGAGGTGTACAAAATCACCAGAGGAATAGATCGGGTAGACGCACAGAGTCTCTTGCCCAGAGTAGGGGAATCGAGGACCCGAGGACATGGGTTCAAGGTGAGAGAGGCGGGGGTGGGGAAAAATTGAATAGGAATCTGAGGGGCAACTTTTCCACACAGAGGGTGGTGTGTGTATGGAACGAGCTGCCGGGGGAGGTAGTTGAGGCTGGGACTATCACAACACTTGGACAGGTACATGGATAGGACAGGTTTGGAGGGATATGGGCCAAACGCGGGCAGCAGGTGGTTCTTGTACAGATGGGGCATGTTGGTCGGTGTAGGACTAGTGTAGATGGGGCATGTTGGGGGGTGGGACTAGTGTAGATGGGGCATGTTGGTCGGGGTGGGACTGGTGTAGGATGGGCATGTTGGTGGGGGTGGGACTAGTGTAGATGGGGCATGTTGGTCGGGGTGGGACTAGTGTAGATGGGGCATGTTGGTCGGGGTGGGACTAGTGTAGATGGGGCATGTTGGTCGGGGTGGGACTAGTGTAGATGGGGCATGTTGGTCGGGGTGGGACTAGTGTAGATGGGGACATGTTGGTGAAACTAGTGTAGAAGGGGGGAGGGACAAGTGTAGATGGGGCATGTTGGTTGGGGTGGGACTAGTGTAGGATGGGGCATGTTGGTCGGGGTGGGACTAGTGCAGATAGGGCATGTTGGTCGGGCTGGGACTAGTGTAGATGGGGCATGTTGGTCGGGCAGGTGGGACTGGTATAGATGGGGCATGTTGGTCGGGCAGGTGGGACTAGTGTAGACGGGGCATGTTGGTCGGGCTGGGACTAGTGTAGATGGGGCATGTTGGTTGGGCAGGTGGGACTAGTGTAGATGGGGCATGTTGGCCGGTGGGGGCACGTTTTGGACCTGTTTCCGCGCTCGGTGACTCTGTAAATTCATGCCTGTGTGCTGTCAGCTTCCCCACCCCTCCCCCCCTCGTCTCCGACACCGCCCCACAGAATCTGATGACATATCTGTTTACTTCCTTCATACATATTGGCAACTGAACAATCTCTGTCTTGAAGTCTTCTGATCGCCGGCTCCGAGCTCAACACATACGGGGGGGGGGGGGGGACGTCCAAACTCGTCTGAGATCGACACATGATGAAATTCCACCTCTTAATTCTCACATTTGGTAAGTTAAATGTTGAGTCCAAGAGCAAAGAGGTCCTTCTGCAGTTGTACCGAGCCCTAGTGAGACCACACCTGGAGTATTGTGTACAGTTTTGGTCCCCTAATTTGCGGAAGGACATTCTTGCTATTGAGGGAGTACAGCGTAGGTTTACAAGATTAATTCCCGGGATGGCGGAACTGTCAAATGCTGAGAGAATGAAACGGCTGGGCTTGTATATTCTGGAGTTTAGAAGGATGAGAAGGGATCTTATTGAAACATATAAGATTGTTAAGGGTTTGGACACGCTAGAGGCGGGAAACATGTACCCGATGTTGGGGGTGTCCAGAACCAGGGGCCACAGTTCAAGAATAAGGAGTAAGCCATTTAGAACGGAGAAGAGGAAACACTTTTTCTCACAGAGAGTTGTGAGTCTGTGGAATTCTCTGCCTCAGAGGGCGGTGGAGGCCGGTTCTCTGGATGCTTTCAAGAGAGAGCAAGATAGGGCTCTTAAAAATAGCTGAGTCAGGGGATATGGGGAGAAGGCAGGAACGGGGTACTGATTGTGGATGATGAGCCATGATCACATTGAATGGCGGTGCTGGCTCGAAGGCCCGAATGGCCTTCTCCTGCACCTGTTGTCTATTGTCAATCTTTCCGCTGACTGGAGAGCACGCAACATGAAAAGTTTTTCACTGTTCCTCAGTACACGTGACAATAAACTAATCTAAACTCTCCCTCTCTCTCTCTCCCTCTCTCCCTCCTCCCTCCCCCCCCCCCCCCCCCCCCCCCCCACCCCTCTCCCCCTCTCTCTCCCCTCCCCCCCTCTCCCCACTCCCCCCCCCCCCCCTCCCCCCCCCCCCCCTCCCTCTCTCTCTCTCTCTCCCTTCTCTCTCTCTCCTCTCTCTCTCTCTCCCCATCCCACCCCCCCCCCCCCCCCCCCCCCACCTCTCTCCCTCTCTCTCTTCCTCTCTCTCGCATCAAACATTATTCCCTTTATCCTGTATCTGTAGACTGTGGTCGAGAGAGAGGGGGGAGGGTGAGGGGGAGAGAGGGGTAGAGAGAGAGGGAGAAGGGAGAGGCAAAAGGGAGAGAGAGGGTTACAAATGTCAATAGCTACAGAAACAGATTACATAGTAACTTGGGAAATCATTTCTGTGTAACATTATTTTTTTCCCCATTGAAAATAGGTGAACTTTGTCAAGGAACAGCATATCTTCGAACAGGTGAGTTTATGAAGCCGAGAAGATATATTAGTTATGAGATGTAAATGTTGTCTTGCTATTCGGGGGAATCCAGAACCAGGGGCCACACACAGTTTAAGAATAAGGGGTCCACCATTTAAGATTGAGATGAGAAACTTTTCCACCCAGAGAGTTGTGAATCTGTGGCCATTTAGGACTTAGATGAGGAGAATCTGTATATGTATATATGTTTTTATTTAACAGAAGATTGTTCACCGACACAATTTGATTATTCTATGACTCTGGAAACAGAGAAACATAGACAATAGGTGCAGGAGTAGGTCATTCAGTCCTTTCGAGCCAGCACCGCCATTCACTGTGATCATGGCTGATCATCCACAATCAGTACCCCGTTCCTGCCTTCTCCCCATATCCCTAGATTCCGTTAGCCCCAAGAGCTAAATCTAACTCTCTCTTGAAAACATCCAGTGAATCAGCCTCCACTGCCTTCTGTGGCAGAGAATCCCACAGATTCACAACTCTCTGGGTGGAAAAGTTTCTCCTCATCTCAGTCCTAAATGGCCACAGATTCACAACTCTCTGGGTGGAAAGGTTTCTCCTCATCTCAGTCCTAAATGGCCACAGATTCACAACTCTCTGGGTGGAAAGGTTTCTCCTCCGCTCGCTCAGTCCTAAATGACTGACCCCTTATTCTTAAACTGTGTGTGGCCCCTGGTTCTGGACTCCCCCAACATCGGGACCATGTTTCCTGCATCTAACCTGTCCGATCCCTTATTTATTTTGGATGTTTCTATAACATCGCTTCTCATTCTTCTAATCTGCAGAGTGTACAAGCCCAGTCGACCCTTTCTCTCAGTGTATGTCAGTCCCTCCATCCCGGGAATTAACCTGGTGAACCTACGCTGCACTCCCTCAATAGCAAGAATGTCCTTCCTCAAATTTGGAGACCCAAACTGCACACAATACTCCAGGTGTGGTCTCACCAGGGCCCTGTACAACTGCAGAAGGACCACTTTGCTCCTATACACAACTCCTCTCACAATGAAGGCCAACATGCCATTGGCTTTCTTCACTGCCTGCTGTACCTATCTAGGACTCTGTGAACCTATGTCTCATTGAGACCAAGTCCTCAATGTTCATTGACCAGGACTTCACCAACAACTCTCCCTAGTCTTTCTAAGAAGGCCTCATATCTGAGGAAGGATGTGCCGGCTCTGGAGAGGCTCCAGAGAACCATCCCAGGAATGAGTGGGTTAACGTACGATGAGCGTTTGTCGGCGCTGGGCCTGTACTCACTGGAGTTTAGAAGAATGAGGAGGGACCTGATTGAAACTTCACCGAATAGTGAAAGGCCTGGATAGAGTGGATGTGGAGAGAGTCTAGGGCTATATAACCATATAATATAACCACATAACAATTACAGCACGGAAACCGGCCATCTCGACCCTTCTAGTCGTGGCCGAACACATAATCTCCCCTAGTCCCATATACCTGCGCTCAGACTAGTGGGCGCAGCCTCAGATTTAAAGGACGTTCCTTTAGGAAGGAAATGAGGAGGAATTTTTTTAGCCAGAGGGTGATGAATCTGTGAGATTCATTGACACAGACGACGGTGGTGGAGGCTACAAGTCAGTGGATATATTTAATGCAGAGATAGATAGATTGTTGGTTAGTGCGGGTGTCAGGGGTTATGGGGAGAAGGCAGGAGAATGAGGTTAGGAGGAAGAGATAGATCAGCCATGATTGAATGGTGGAGCAGACTAGATGGGCCGAATGGCCTAATTCTGCTCCTAAAATTTATGAACTTATGTTCAGCAAGAAAGCGGATTTACGACCAGCGATCGCCCGTTCACGCACTTGTTTACTTTAGAGATACATTGTGGAAACAGGCCCTTCGGCCCACCGAGTCAGTTCCGACCAGCGATCGTCCGTTCACACACTAGCTTAGTTTAGAGATACAGCGCGGAAACAGGAACCTGGATCTCCGGCGCTGCGAGGCAGCAACTCTACCGTTGAACCACTGTGACGCACTCTTTACTGTGAGATGGAAGTTGCAGTTCCCATTTTTTCAATCAGTCTTTTGAACGAGGAGTTGGGCAAAAATATTGAACGCAGCTGACATTGACAGTTTTTATTACGAAATATTACGAAATCTGTTACACAATTTCCCACTTTGAGCTCTTTGCATCCGTTTCCACTATTGATTGAGTGCAGCGTACGTTTACAAGGTTAATTCCCGGGATGACGTGACTGTCATATGCTGAGAAAATGGAGCAGCTGGGCTTGTACACTATTGTAGAAGGATGAGAGGATATCTCATTGAAATATGTAAGATTATAAAGTGATTGGACATGCTAGAGGCAGGTAACATGTTCCCGATGTTGGGGGAGTCCAGAACCAGGGGCCACAAACAGTTTAAGAATAAGGGGTAAGCCATTTAGAATGGAGATGAGGAAACACTTTTCCACCCAGAGAGTTGTGAATCTGTGGAATTCTATGCCTCAGAGGGTGGTGGAGGCAGGTTCTCTGGATAATTTCAAGAGAGAGCTAGATAGGGCTCTTAAAGATAGCGGAGTCAGGGGATATGGGGAGAAGGCAGGAACAGGGTACTGATTGTGGATGATCAGCCATGATCACATTGAATGGCGGTGCTAGCAGGAAGGGCCGAATGGCCTACTCCTGCACCTATTGTCTGTTGTCTATTGTTCACATTTTGACCGTGTTGGTTCATTAGTTCCAGGTGAAAACTCAGGCCATTCAGCCCCTGGAGTCCACTTCACCGTTCAATCATGAAACTAAGCATGCAGGTACAGCAGGCAGTGAAGAAAGCCAATGGCATGTTTTTTTTTTAATCAAGAATATTTATTCAAACATTAAAATAGTATTTACGACAATAAAACAAATAACCCACCACCGTCGTACAAGACAAAACAAATCTACTAAGTAAACGTCCAAAGAATAATATTGTAATCCTTGTCCAGGAGACATTCAACCCCCAACATAGAAACATAGAAACTAGGTGCAGGAGGTCATTCTGCCCCTCGAGCCAGCACCGCCATTCATTGTGATCATGGCTGATCATCCCCTATCAATAACGCGTGCCTGCCTTCTCCCAATATCCCTTGACTCCACTGGCCCCTAGAGTTCCATCTAACTCTCTCTTAAATCCATCCATTGACTTGGTCTCCACTGCCCTCCGTGGCAGGGAATTCCACAAATTTACAACTCTCTGGGTGAAAACGTTTTTTTTCACCTCAGTCTTAAATGGCCTCCCCTTTATTCGAAGACTGCGGCCCCTGGTTCTGGACCCGCCCAACATTGGGAACATTTTTCCTGCATCTAGCTTGTCCAGTCCTTTTATAATTTTATATGTTTCTATAAGGTGCCCCCTCATCCTTCTAAACTCCAGTGAATACAAGCCTAGTCTTTTCAATCTTTCCTCATATGACAGTCCCGCCATCCCAGGGATCAATCTCGTAAACCTACGCTTTCTCGTATGTTGCAAAACATACTTGGCTAATGAAGTATTATTATGAATATGGTTATTATGAACTACCTACTCTGGCCGTTTGTTCCATAGATATAACACCCTGTTACAGAATGGTTCGATGCATTTTTGAGTATCATTCTTTGGCTCAATGGCCAAATAAAGAATAGACAATAGGTGCAGGAGTAGGCCATTCGGCCCTTCGAGCCAGCACCGCCATTCACTGTGAGCATCCACAATCAGTACCCCGTTCCTGCCTTCCCCCATATCCCCTGACTCCACTATCTTTAAGAGCCCTATCTATCTCTCTCTTGAAAGCATCCAGAGAACCGGAACGGAGAATTCCACAGACTCACAACTCTCTGTGTGAAAAAGTTCCTCATCTCCGTTCTAAATGGCTTACCCCTTCTTAAACTGTGGCCCCTGGTTCTGGACTCCCCCAACATCGGGAACATGTTTCCTGCCTCTAGCGTGTCCAATCCCTTAATAATCTTTCAGTAAGATATCCTCTCATCCTTCTAAACTCCAGCCCTGCCACTACATTCTATCAGCATATGACAGTCCCACCATCCCGGAAATTAACCTGGGCTCCCTCAATAGCAGGAATATTCTTCCTCAAATTGGGGGACCAAAACTGCACACAATACTCCAGGTGTGGTCTGACTAGAGCCCTGTACAACTGCAGAAGGACTTCTTTGCTCTTGTACTCAACTCCTCTTGTTATGAAGGCCAACATGCAATTCGCTTTCTTCACTGCCTACTGTACCTGCATGCTCACATCGAAATATCAATTCTGCTCCTCTCTTCTCCTTCGATAGGAACCGTGACTGAGCTGCCGAGGCCTACCATAACTCTAACGCCAAACGGACCCTTTGAGGAAGGCAACAACAGTCGGATTGACTGCAGAATCCCCGGTCAATATACTTCAAGTAAAATTTACCTCAAACGATACCACCAACTAATCTCTGAAGTTACACAGACTCTCAACGCTGATGAAGACACAGCGACTTTTCATTTCAAAAATATCTCTTCAGAGAACCAAGGATCATATCGATGCTTCTACCAGGCGAATACTTTGGGACGATGGATGACTTCGGAACTTAGCGAGCCAGTGGAATTTATTGTAAAAGGTAAGGTTGGTTTGTTTTAAGAAAGAACTGCAGATGCTGGTTTAAATCGAAGGTAGACAAGAAATGCTGGAGTAACTCAGTGGGTGAGGCAGCATCTCTGGAGAGAAGGAATGGGCGACGTTTCGGGTCGAGACCCTTCTACAGACTGATGGTTTGGTTTACAAACTCGGTGGTTTGGTTTAGTTTAGCAATACAGCGCGGAAACAGGCCCTTCGGCCCACCGAGTCCGTGCCGACTAGCGATCGCCCGTTCACACACTAGTTTAGTTTAGAGATACAGCGTGGAAACAGGCCCTTCGGCCCACCGAGTCCATGCCAATCAAGAACCTATCTATTTCTGCCTTAAATATATCCACTGACTTGTGGACTCCACCACCGTCTGTGGCAATGAATCCCACAGATTCACCGCCCTCTGGCTAATGAAATTCCCCCTCACCTCCTTCCTAAAGGAACGTCCTATAATTCTGAGGCTGTGCCCTCTGGTCCTAGAGTCTCCCACTGGTGGAAACATCCTCTCCACATCCACTCTATCCGGGCCTTTCACTGTTCGGTGAAGTTTCAATGAGGTCCCCCCCCCCCACCCCCCGTTCTTCTAAACTTCAGTGAGTACAGGCCCAGCACCGACAAATGCTCATCGTACGTTAACACACACATTCCTGGGATCGTTCTGCTAAACCTCCTCTGGACCCTCTACAGTGCCGGCACATCCTTCCTCAGATACGGGGCCCAAAACTATTCACAATATTCCAAAGGGATAGACAGAGGGATAGACAGAGTTGACGTGGACAAGCTTTTCCCACTGAGAGTAGGGAAGATTCAAACAAGGGGACATGACTTGAGAATTAAGGGACAGAAGTTTAGGGGTACCATGAGGGGGAACTTCTTTACTCAGAGAGTGGTGGCTGTGTGGAATGAGCTTCCAGTGAAGGTGGTGGAGGCAGGTTCGTTTTTATCATTTAAAAATAAATTGGATAGTTATATGGACGGGAAAGGAATGGAGGGTTATGGTCTGAGTGCAGGTATATGGGACTAGGGGAGCACAATACAATACAATACAATATGGTTTATTTGTCACATTCGGCACGGACTAGAAGGGCCGAGATGGCCTGTTTCCGTGCTGTAATTGTTATATGGTTATATGGTTATGTTATATGGTTTAAATGTGGTCTGACCAGCGCCTTGTCGAGCTCAATGTTACATCCCTGGCTTTGTATACAAGCCCTCTCGAAGTAAATGCTAGCCTTGTGTTTGCTTTCATGATTTGAAGATGGGTCTCGACCCAAAATGTCACCTGTCCATGTTCTCCAGAGATGCTGCCTGACCCGCTGAGTTACTCCAGCACTCTGTGAAACGTCACCTATCCATGTTCTCCACAGATGCTGCCTGACCCGCTGAGTTACTCCAGCACTCTGTGAAACGTCATCTATCCATGTTCTCCAGAGCTGCTATACATCAGTCAATGAAAGTAAGCATGCAGGTACAGCGGGCAGTGAAGAAAGTTACTGGCATGTTTGCCTTTATAGCAAGCATAGAAACAGGCCCTTCGGCCCACCGAGTCCGTGCCAACCAGCGATCGCCCGTTTACACACTAGTTTAGTTTGGGAATACAGCATGGAAACAGGCCCTTCGGCCCACCGAGTCCTTCTTAAAAAGTTAACGGCATGTTTGCCTTTATAACAAGAGGTTTGAGTATAGGAGCAAAGAGGTCCTTCTGCAGTTGTACAGGGCCCGAGTGAGGCCACACCTGGAGTATTGTGTGCAGTTTTGGTCTCCAAATTTGAGGAAGGACATTCTTGCTATTGAGGGAGTGCAACGTAGGTTTACAAGGTTAATTGCTGGGATGGTGGGACTGTCATATGCTGAGAGAATGGAGCGGTTGGGCTTGTATACTCTGGCGTTTAGAAGGATGAGAGGATACCTTACTGAAAGATTATTAAGGGATTGGACATGCTGGAGGCAGGAAACATGTTCCCGATGTTGGGGGAGTCCAAAACCAGGGGCCACAGTTTAAGAATAAGGTGTAAGCCGTTTAGAACGGAGATGAGGAAACACATTTTCACACAGAGAGTTGTGAGTGTGGAATTCTCTGCCTCAGAGGGTGGTTGAGGCCGGTTCTCTGGATGCTTTCAAGAGAGAGTTTGATAGGGCTCTTAAAGATAATGGAGTCAGGGTACATGGGGAGAAGGCAGGAACGGGGTACTCATTGGGGATGATCATCGGGAACAAGGACATGGCAGACTAATTGAATAACTACTTTGGTTCTGTCTCCACTAAGGGAGACTTAAATAATCTGCCAGAAATAGCAGGGGACCTGGGGTCAAATGAGATGGAGGAACTGAGTGAAATCCAGGTTGGCTGGGAAGTGGTGTTCGGTAAATTGAATGAATTAAAGGCCGATAAATCCCCAGTGCCAGATAGGCTGCATCCCAGAGTACTTAAGGAAGTAGCCGCAGAAATAGTGGATGCATTAGTGATAATTTTTCAAAACTCTTTAGATTCTGGAGTAGTTCCTGAGGATTGGAGGGTAGCTAATGTAACCCCACTTTTTAAGAAGGGAGGGAGAGAGAAAACGGGGAATTACAGACCAGTTAGTCTAACATCGGTAGTGGGGAAACTGCTAGAGTCAGTTATTAAAGATGGGTTAGCAGCACATTAGGAAAGTGGTGAAATCATTGGACAAAGTTGGATTTATGAAAGGTAAATAGTCTGACGAATAGAATTTTTCGAGGATGTAACTAGTAGAGTGGATAGGGGAGAACCAGTGGATGTGTTATACCTGGACTTTCAGAAGGCTTTCGACAAGATCCCACATAAGAGATTAGTATGCAAACTTAAAGCACACGGTATTGGGGATTCAGTATTGATGTGGATAGAGAACTGGCTGGCAAACAGCAAGCAAAGAGTAATAGTATACGGGTCCTTTTCACAATGGTAGCAGTGACTAGTGGGGTACCGCAAGGCTCAGTACTGGGACCCCAGCTATTTACAATATATATTAATGATCTGAGAGAGAGGTTTCTCGATGCAACCTGAACCCTTCTTGTTGTTACCCCGTGAAGGTCGGGAGATCTTGTGGACAATTAGCGACAGCAAACTCGTTTAGAAAGTCTGCAAGCAGCACAATTTAGCTGGGCTATTGAATTGTTCCATCATGCACCCAGCAGCTTAAAGATGTTCTTCCAATGACTTCTTGTAGCGGACTGAGAGGGAGCTCGATATTCGATACAGTTGAGGATTAAACTGTAAAGTGACAAGTTTTGGAAAGTTTGCAGGCGAGGGGTGAGATGGCCGATAGGCAAACGCGGGTGATTTTCACCGGAGGAGCTTTATTGAGCTTCGCCTCTGTTTTGACTGCCCTGGTGGCTCTGGGCACTCAGTCCTGGGTCGAAGGAACCTTGCTGTGTAAGACCGGCGTGCAACTTGTCAACGCCTCGGGAGCAGAGCTACACAAATTCATTGGGGCCATCAGTTACGGCATGTTCCATGGCCAGAGACTCCGAGAATGTGTTCTCGGCGGGCGACACTTCCAAATTACCTTTTTTCCAACCCTTTTGGACGGCATACCTGCAGGTCTTCACGTACTGGTTCTACTGTTTGCTGCAGCAGCCATTGTGTTTGCGCTGGTGGCCACTGGATTCTTCATGTTCAATGCTTTTGGAAGATCTTACGAGACCCTCCATGGTCCTGTGGGCTTATACCTCTGGAATGCCATTGCATGTTCGTGTGGTTTTATGGTGATGATCCTGTTTACCTCCGAAGTGAAGATTCATCGTCTGTCTGAGAAAATTGCAAATTACAAAGAAGAAAGCTTTGTCTTCAAGACATACACTGAAGTGTTTGGATATTCCTTCTGGCTTGTCTTCGCATGCACGATGATACACTGCAGTAACATACTGCTCATAAGGTCAATAGGAATCCAATTTCCTTTCTTGATGTCAAAAAGCACCAATTCGAGCGATGGGGGAGTTGACCTAATGTACTGAACCTCTCTATCCCCAGAACGTCCCAGTCACATTTCCGCATCCCCTGAGCTCTGGATAGCCTGATGTTTATGGATTGATGATTCTGACCATCCTGAAGTGTATATGAACTGGTCCTCTGGATAATGCAGCATGCAAGTGTCTAAGACACATCACAGGGTTGAAATTAATGTGCGGCACAGTGGTGCAGGGGTAGAGTTGCTGCCCCCCAGCGCCAGAGACCCGGGCTCATTCCTGACTACGGGTGCTGTCTGTACGGAGTTTGTACGTTTTCCCTGTGACCACATAGATTTCCTCTAGTTGTTCTGGATTCCTCCCACGTACCAAAGACGTACAGATTATAGGTTAAATGGCTTCCGTAAATTGTTCCTGGTATGTAGGATAGAATTAGTGTCGGGGGTGATTGCTAGTCAGTGCAAACATGGTGGACAGAAGGACCTGTTTTCAAGCTGTATCTCTAAACCTAAGGAACATAAGTAGGCTAGAGGAACTCAGCGGGTCAGGCAGCATCTAGGGAGGGAATAGAAAGATGATATGTTGAGTTAGGACTACTCCTCAGCCTGATTTGAATGGGGGAGGGAGGGGGAGAAAGCTGGAAAATCAGTTGGAGGTGGGACAAGCCTTGGCAAATGATAGGTGGATACAAGTGTGGAAGTGGGTTGATAGAAAGATGGGTGAAGTAAGTGACAAAGGCTGGAGGTGAAATGGAGACAAAAGGTGTCAGATAAGAAGAGGAGGTGTGAAATATAAAGTTGGGGTTTACATATCATGAGTTTGAAGAAGGGTCCCAACCTGAAACATTGTCCATCCATGAGTTTGAAGAAAGCTCCTGACCTATAATGTCACCTATCTAATGAGCCTGAAGAAGGGTCTCGGCCCGAAACATCGTCTATCCACATCCATCAGAGATGCAGATGCAAGGAACTACAAAAGTTTGTTTCCAAGAAAAGTCACAAAGTGCTGAAGTTACTCGGCAGGTCAGGCAGCATCTCTGGAGAACAGGGATAGGTGACATTTCGGGTCAAGACCCTTCTTCAGATAACGTATGTACTCTTGTCTTTGAAGATAATGATGAAACATGCCAATGTATAGCTGACTAATGTTCCAGAGTAGTCCCTTGGGGAAGAAAGTTGTTCTTTTGCGATGGTTGAATAATCTAATGTTTGGCTGATGGGTCAAATTTGACTGACTACAAGATACTGTTGCAATCAACTGTTGTAATTCTGTGTAATCTTGGTTATCAGTTTGTTGTAATTGTTGTTATGGGCGGCACAGTGGTGCAGCTGGTAGAACTGCTATCTCAGAGCATCAAAAGTCAGCTTTAATCCCGACCTCGGGTGCTGTCTGTACAGAGCTTGCACATTTTTCCCTGTGACCACGTGGGATTCCACCAGGTGCTCCAGTTTCCTCCCAAATCTCAAAGACGTGCAGATTTTGTAGGTGAATTGACCTCTGTAAATTGCCCCCTAGTGTGTAGGGAGTGGATGTGAAAGTGGGATAATAGTCTACCTGCCGACCTAGACCCACTGCAGTTCGCCTACAGAGCCAACCGATCCACAGAGGACGCAGTCTCAACAACACTGAACCTCGTATTGTCACATCTCGATCGGAAAAATACCTATGCCAGGATCCTCTTCATAGACTTCAGCTCTGCTTTCAATACAATCATTCCGCAGCAGCTGGTGGAGAAGTTGGAGCTATTGGGGGTTGATGCTGGCACATGCAACTGGGTCCTGAACTTTCTGTCGCAACGGCAGCAGACAGTCAGGGTGGGCAGTAGGACATCAAAAACCATAGTCGTGAGCACTGGCTCACCCCAAGGCTGTGTCCTAAGCCCCCTGCTGTTTAGTCTGCTGACACACGACTGTACTGCCAGACTCAATAACAACTTCATCAACAAGTTCGCTGATGACACAACAGTGGTGGGTCTCATCAGTGACAATGATGAATCGGCGTACAGGATGGAGGTGGAGCTGCTCACAGGTTGGTGCAAATCCCACAACCTCATTCTTAACGTGGGAAAAACTAAGGAGATGGTGGTTGACTTCAGGAGGGCGGGGAAACAACACCATACACCTCTGCACATCGACGGAGCTGATGTGGAAAGGGTCAGCAGCATGAAGTTCCTAGGACTACATCTGTCTGATGACCTGACGTCCACCGCCAACACCACAGCTCTGGTCAAGAGAGCCCAGCAGCGACTACACCCTCTCCGAAGACTACGGAAAGCAGGCCTCCCCACTACACACCTACGGACTTTTTATAGGGGGACTGTCGAGAGCACATTGACCTACGGCATCACTTCCTGGTTCGGGAGCTGCAAGGCGTACGAACGGCACCAACTAGACAGGATAGTGAAGACCGCCAGCAGGATTATTGGTGCTCCACTCCCCTTCCTGCTGGACATATACAGGAAGAGATGTATCAGCAGAGCCATCTCCATCATCAAAGACCCCTACCACCCATCGCATGACATTTTCTCCATCCTGCCATCTGGGAAGAGGTACAGGAGCATTAGCTGCAAAACCAGCAGGATGCTCCTCAGCTTCTTCCCACAGGCTATAAGACTGCTAAATGGACTTTGCCCCCTGCCAAGTATCGCGCACAAACCCCCAACCTGGACACACTGCAGCAGAGCCATTGTTGTGCCGCTGCCGGTCGGAACGCCTGTTGAATGTTTAGTAGAGTGTTAAATTTGTTCATGATACATGTATTTTTTATTTCTATTTATTTTTCATGCACACTGAATGGACACTGGTTGAGCAACGTTTTTTTGTTTCCTCTGGGTATGCGAATACTCAGGAAATGACAATAAAGATATACAATACAATACAATACAATACAATAATAGCAAACTAGTGTGAACGTGTGTTCGATGGTCGGCGTGGACTCGGTGGGCCGAAGGGCCTATTTCCACGCTGTATCTCTGAAGTAAACTAAGAAATGAAACTAAACCACATCTCCAAGTTTGCGGATGACACAAAACTGGCGGGTCGCTGTGTTAGCTGTGAGGAGGATGCTAGGAGCCTGCAAGGTGACTTGGATAGGTTGGGTGAGTGGGCAAATGATTGGCCGATGCAGTATAATGTGGATAAATGTGAGGTTATCCATTTTGGTGGCAAAAACAGGAGAGTAGACTATTATCTGAATGGTGGCCGATTAGGAAAAGAGGAGATGCAACGAGACCTGGGTGTCATGGTACACCAGTCATTGAAAGTAGGCATGCAGGTGCAGCAGGCAGTGTGAAAGCAAATGGTATGTTAGTATTCATAGCAAAAGGATTTGAGTATAGGAGCACGGAGGAACATACCATTCGCCTTCTTCACTTGTGGCTAAAGGGATCAGGGGGTATGGAGAGAAGGCAGGTACAGGATACTGAGTTGGATGATCAGCCATAATCATATTGAATGGCGGTGCAGGCTCGAAGGGCCGAATGGCCTACTCCTGCATCTATTGCCTATGTTTCTATTTCTATGTCTATTTCATAATTCCTGTTTTACTTTTTCAGATAAAGACTCATCTGAGAAGCCAAGTTTACCAGGTGAAATGCAAATATCGTTCAAATCTGTCTGTTTGTCAGAATATTGCCAGGACTCAAGGGGCCTGAGCTACAGGGAGTGGTTGAGAGGGGATCGTATTGAAACATATAAGATTATTAAGGGTTTGGACACGCTAGAGGCAGGATACATGTTGGAGGAGTCCAGAACCAGGGGCCACAGTTTAAGAATAAGGGGTCGGCCATTTAGAATGGAAATCTCAAACCCTCTCATCCTTCCCCTCTCATGCTGGGACTCTATTCCTTGGAGCTCAGTAGCGTGAGGGGTGATCTTATAGAGGTGTACAAAATCACCAGGTGAATAGATCGGGTGGACGCACAAAGTCTCTTGCCCAGAGTAGGGGAATCGAGGACTCGAGGACATGGATTTAAGATGAGAGGGGTGGGCAGGAACCTGAGGGGCAACTTTTCCACACAGAGAGTGATGGGTGTATGGAACGAGCAGCCTGAGGAGGTATTTGAGACAGGGACTATCACAACACTTAAGAAACATTTAGACAGGGACTTGGAGAGAAACATAGGTTTAAATTCATAAGTTCCAGTGGCCCATCCGCCATTCGATAATCTCCCCCTACCTCCTCCCCTTCCTCCCTCTCTCACTCTCTTCCTTCTTCTCCCCTCCCTCTCCCTTCCTTCCTCCCTCTCTCTCCCTCCCTCTCCCTCCCCCCCCCTCCCCCCTCCCCCCTCTCTCTCTCCCTAAGTTCTCAGAGCAGAATTAGGCCATTTGGCCCATGGAGTCTACTCTGCCATTCAATCATGGCCAATCTTTCTCTCCCTCCTAACCCCATTCTCCTGCCTTCACCCATAACCCCTGACAACCGCACTAATCACCAATCTATCTATTTCTGCCTTAAATATATCCACTGACTTGTGGCAACGAATCCCACAGATTCACCACCCTCTGGCTAAAGAAATTCCTCCTCATCTCCTTCCTAAAGGTACATCCTTTAATTCTGAGGCTGCGCCATCTGGTCCTAGACTCCCCCACTAGAAACATCCTCTCCACATCCACTCAATCGGGCCTTTCACTATTCGTTGGCGTTTCAATGAGGTTTCCCCTCAAAGTTGCCCCTCAGATTCCTGTTCAATTTTTCCCACCCCGGCCTCACTCACCTTAAACACATGTCCTCGGGTCCTTGATTCCCCTACTCAGGGCAAGAGACTCTGTGCGTCTACCCGATCTATTCCTCTGGTGATTTTGTACACCTCTATAAGATCACCCCTCATCCTCCTGCGCTCCAAGGAATAGAGTCCCAGCCCTGCCCCAACCTCTCCCTGTAGCTCAGGCCCCTCGAGTCCCGGCAACATCCTCGTAAATCTTCTCTGCCGCCCTTTCCAGCTCGAAGACAAATTTCCTGTAACACGGTGCCCAGAACTGAACACAATACTCTAAATGCAGCCTCACCAACGTCTTGTACAACTGCAACATGACCTCCCAACTTCTAGACTCAATATTCTGGCTGATGAAGGCCTAAGTGCCCAAAGCCTTATTGACCACCTTATCTACCCTGCGACTCGACCTTCAATGAACCATGCACCTGTACTCCTAGATCCCTCTGCTCTACAACACTACCCCCGAGCACTACCATTTATTGTGTAGTTCCTGCCCTTGTTAGACGTCCTAATATGCTATAGCTGACATTGTGTTAAATTCTATCAACCATTCCATGTTTGCTGGTGTGGGCAATTTGGGCCGAAGGGCCTGTTTCCATGTTGTATCACTCTGTGACTCCGTGAATGGCTGATAAGAGAGAGATAAACGAAGAATGAGAAAGATGAGGAGGGAGAGAATGGGAATGAGAAAGAGAGAGAGAGAGAGAGAGAGAGAGAGAGAGAGAGAGAGAGAGAGAGAGAGAGATGGAGAGATAGAGAGAGAGTGAAAGATGGAGAGAGAAGGAAAAAGAATGAATGAGAGAGAAAATGAGAGAGAGAGTGGGAAAAGGAGAGAGAGAATGGGTGAGAGAGTGAATGAGAGAGAGAGCGATAAGGAGAAAGAAATTGAATGACATAGAAAATGAGAGAGAGAGATCGGGAGGAGAGAGAATGAGATAGAGAGCGGAAAGAGAGAGAGATTGAATGAGAAAATGAGAGAGTGAGCGAGAGGGAAAGAGAGAAAGATTGAATCAGAGAAAAGGAAAGAGAGAGGTATTGAATGAGAGTGATTGAGAGAGAGGAAATGAGAGGGGGAGAGGGAGAAAGAGACTATGAGAGAGTGAGAGTGAGAGATTGAATGAGAGAGAAGATGAGAGAGAACGAGAGATGGATAGAGGGAAAGGGAAAATAACCAAAAGGGGGAGGGAGTGAGAAAGATAAGATAAGAGAGAGTTAGATTTACCTCTTAGGGTTAACAGAAGGAAGGGATATGGGGAGAAGGCAGGAACGGGGTACTGATTGGGGATGATCACATTGAATGGCGGTGTTGGTTTGGGCTGAATGGCCTACTCCTGCACCTATTGTCTATGTTTCTATCTTTCTACCTGTTTCTTGTTTTTTTAAACAGAGAATGTCTGGACCTGGGTTGCCTTTGTGGCTGGTGGCATCATTATGGTGGTGATTACTATTACAGTCGTCTGGTATTTTTACAGAAAGATCGGTAAGTGCAGACTACACGCAGTGAAGAACGCATGTTGGCCTTCATAACAAGACGAGTTGAGTATAGGAGCAAAGAGGTACTTCTGCAGGTGTACAGGACCCTAGTAAGCCCACACCTGAAGTATCGTGTGCAGTTTTGGTCTCCAAATTTGAGGATGAACATCCTTGCCATCGAGGGAGCCCAACGTAGGTTCACAAGGTTAATTCCCGGGATGGTGGGACTGTCATATGTTGAAAGAATGGAGCGGCTGGGCTTGTATACACTGGAATTTAGAAGAATGAGAGGGATCTTATCGAAACCATTAAGATTATTAAGGGTTTGGACATGCTAGAGGCAGGAAACATGTTCCCGATGTTTGTGGAGTCCAGAATCAGGGGCCACACAGTTTAATAAAGGGTAAGCCATTTAGAACGGAGATGAGGGAAACGTTTCCACCCAGAGAGTTGTGAATCTGTGACCATTTAATACTGAGATGAGGAGAAACTTTTCCACCCAGAGAGTTGTGAATCTGTGGGATTCTCTGCCACAGAAGGCAGTGGAGGCCAATTCACTGGATGCTTTCAAGAGAGAGTTAGATTTCGATCTTGGGGCTAACGGAAGCAAGAGATATGGGAGAAAGCAGGAACGGGGTACTGATTGTGTATTGTGTGATCACATTGAATGGTGGTGCTGGCTCAAAAGGCCGAATGGCCCTAACCCTAACCGTAACACTAACCCTAACCCTAACCCTAACCCTAACCCTAACCCTAACCCTAACCCTAACCCTGCATGTATTTTTCTATGTTTCAAAAACCATTAACTTACGAGGATGTTGCCGGGACTTGAGGGGCCTGAACTACATGGAGAGGTTGGGGCAGGGCTGGGGAAAATTTGAATAGGAATCTGAGGGGCATATTTTTTCATACAGAGGGTGGTGGGTGTAAGGAACGAGCTGCCGGAAGAGGTAGTTGAGGCTGGTTTCTTAAACAACGCATAAGAAACATTTTGATAGGTTCACGGATAGGAACATTGGTTTAAATTCATAAGTTCTTGGAGCAGAATTAGGCCATTTGGCCCTTCGAGTCTTCTCCGCCATTCAATCCCGGCTGATCTATCTCTCCCTCCTAACCCCATTCTCCTGCCTTCTCCCCATAACCTCTGACACCGGCATTAACCAACAATCTATGTATCTCTGCCTTAAATATATCCACTGACTTGTGGCCTCCACCGCCGTCTGTGGCAACGAGTCCCACAGATTCACCGCCCTCTGGCTAAAGAAATTCATAGAAACATAGAAAATAGGTGCAGGCCATTCAGCCCCTTATCCTTAAACTGTGACCCCTGGTTCTGGGACTTCCCCAACATCGGGAAGGATCTTTCTGCATCTAGCCTGTCCAATCCCTTAAGAATTTAGTAAGTTTCTATAAGATCCCCCCTCAATCTTCTAAATTCTAGTGAGTACAAGCTGAGTCTATCCAGTCTTTCTTCATATGAAAGTCCTGACATCCCAGGAATCAGTCTGGTGAACCTTCTCTGTACTCCCTCTATGGCAAGAATGTCTTTCCTCAGATTAGGAGACCAAAACTGTACGCAATACTCCAGGTGTGGTCTGTACAACTGCAGTAGAACCTCCCTGCTCTATACTCAAATCCTTTTGCTATGAATGCTAACATACCATTCACTTTCTTCACTGCTTGCTGCACCTGCATGCCTACTTTCAATGACTGGTGTACCATGATACCCAGGTCTCGTTGCATCTCCTCTTTTCCTAATCGGCCACCATTCAGATAATAGTCTGCATTCCTGTTTTTGCCACGAAAGTGGATAACCTCACATTTATCCACATTGTACTGCATCTGCCATGCCTTTGCCCACTCACCCAGCCTATCCAAGTCATCTTGCAGCCTCCTAGCATCCTCTTCACAGCTAACACTGCCCCCCAGCTTTGTGTCATCCGCAAACTTGGAGATGTTGCATTCAATTCCCTCATCCAAATCATTAATATATATTGTAAATAGCTGGGGTCCCAGCACTGAGCCTTGCGGTACCCCACTAGTCACTGCCTGCCATTCTGAAAAGGACCCGCTTACTCTGACTCTTTGCTTCCTGTCTGCAGCCAGATCTCTATCCACATCAATACTGAACCCCCAATACCGTGTGCTTTAAGTTTGCATACGAATCTCTTATGTGGGACCTTGTCAAAAGCCTTCTGGAAGTCCAGATATAACACATCCACTGGTTCTTCCTTATCCACTCTATAAGTTACATCCTCGAAAAATCCTCCTCATCTCTTTCCTAAAGGAACATCCTTTAATTCCGGGGCTGTGCCCTCTGGTCCTAGACTCTCCCATTAGTGGAAACATCCTCGTCACATCCACTCTATCCAGGCCTTTCACTATTCAGTGAAGTTTCAATGAGGTGCTCCCCCCCCGTTCTTCTAAACTCCAGCGAGTACAGGCCCAGCGCCGACAAACGTTCATCGTACGTTGCACACACATTCCTGGGATGGTTCTTGTAAACCTCCTCTGGACCCTCTCCAGAGCCGGCACATCCTTCCTCAGATACGGGGCCCAATACTGCTCACAATACTCCAAATTTGGCCTGACCAGCGCCTTGTCGAGCCTCATCAGTTGCGGCCTTGTTTTTGTGTACAAGCCCTCTCGAAGTAAATGCTGGCAATAGAAGGTGCTGTTCCGCCAATTTACGTTGGGCCTCACTCAGACAATGGAGGAGGCCCAGGACAGAAAGGTCAGTGTGAAATAAATAGTCCAATTTGACTTTAAATACTAAATAAATCTACTTTTCTCATCGTTTTCAGCAAAGTACAGAAGGGATACAAATTACAGGTTAGTGATCATTATAACTTAACAAAGACCCTCGCTATAAAATCACTTAAGTTTAGAGATACAGTGTGGAAATAGGCCCTTCCTTCGGTCCACCGAGTCCGTGCCGACCAGCGATCGCCCGCTCACACACTAGTTTAGTTTAGAGATACAGCGCGGAAACAGGCCCTTCGGCCCACTGAGTCCGTGCCGACCAGTGATCCCCGCACACTAACACTATTCTACACACACACTGTGGGCAATTTACAATCTTTACCGAAGCCAATTGACCTACAAACCCGCACGTCTTTGGAGTGTGGGAGGAAACTGGAGCACCCGGAGAAAACCCACGCTGGTCATGGGGAGAACGTGCAAACTCCGTACAGACAGCACCCGGAGTCAGGATGGAACCCGGGTCTCTGGCGCAGTAAGGCAGCAACTCTACCCTGTCAAATATGGTGAACTTGGGTCCAAAATGTTGACACAAAGAACTGCAGAATCCGGTTAATAGACAAAAAGACACAGAGTGCTGGAGTAACTCAGCGGGTCAGGCAGCATCTCTGTGGAGAACGTGGACAGGTACAAAGTGCTGGAGTAACTCAGCGGGTCAGGCAGCATCTCTCTCTCTCTCCTTTTTATACATTTTTAAAATACCTATCTATCCATCTACCTGTGTGGGTAGGAACTGCAGATGCTGGTTTACACTGAAGATAGACACAAAGTGCTGTAGTAACTCAGCGGGACAGGCAACATCTCTGGAGAGAAGGAATGGGCGATGTTTCGGGTCGAGACCCTTCTTCACACAATGTCATGGGAGAGGGAAACAAGAGGTATAGACGGTGATGTGGAGAGATACCGAGTGAGGCCCAGCGCACATTTTAGGAGCAGCATCTCATATATAGCTTGGACAGCTTACAACCCAACGGTATGAACATTGACTTCTCTAATTTAACCCTTGCTTTCCCTATGGCCCAGTGACGACAAATGCTCATCGTATGTTAACCCACTCATTCCTGGGATGGTTCTTGTAAACCTCCTCTGGACCCTCTCCAGAGCCGGCACATCCTTCCTAGGATACGGGGCCCAAAACTGCTCACAATATTCAAAATGTGGCCTGGTCTTATATTGACTAGAATTTAGAAGGATGAGAGGGATTCTTAAAGAAACATATAAGATTATTAAGGGATTGGACACGCTAGATGCAGGAAACACGTTCCTGATGTTGGGATAGTCCAGAACCAAGGGTCACAGTTTAAGAATAAGGAGCCGGCCATTTCGGACTGAGATGAGGAGAAAATTTTCTACCCAGAGATTTGTGAATCTGTGGCCATTTGAGATTGAGATAAGGGGAAACATTTCCACAGTTATGAATCTTTAGGACTGAGGAATTTAGGACTGAGATGAGGAGAAACTTTCCCACCCAGAGAGTTGTGAATCTGTGGCTATTTAGGACTGAGATGAGAAACGTTTCCACCCAGAGAGTTGTGAATCTGTGGCCATTTAGGACTGAGATGAGGAGAAACGTTTCCCACCCAGAGAGTTGTGAATCTGTGGCCATTTAGGACTGAGATGAGGAGAAACGTTTCCACCCAGAGAGTTGTGAATCTGTGGCTATTTAAGATTCAAGAGAGTTTATTGTCATGTATCCGAGATAGGACAATGAAATTCTTGCTTTGCTTCAGCACAACAGACTATAGATGGCATGACTACAGAACAGATCAATGTGTCCATATACCATTGAATATATATATACACCCACAAACAAATAAACAGATAAGGTGCAATGGGCTATTAATGTTCAGAGTTTTGTATGAGTTGAGTTCAATAGCCTGATGGCTGTGGGGAAGCAGCTATTCCTGAACCTGGATGTTGCAGTCTTCAGGCTCCTGTACCTTCTACCTGAAGGTAGCGGGGAGATGAGTGTGTGGCCAGGATGGTGTGGGTCCTTGATGATACTGCCAGCCTTTTTGAGGCAGCGACTGCGATAAATCCCTTTGATGGAAGGAGGTCAGAGCCGATGATGGACTGGGCAGTGTTTATTACTCTTTGTAGTCTTTTCCTCTCCTGGGCGCTCAAGTTGCCGAACCAAGCCACGATGCAACCGGTCAGCATGCTCTCTACTGTGCACCTGTAGAAGTTAGAGAGAGTCTTCCTTGATAAAACCGACTCTCCGTAATCTTCTCAGGAAGTAGAGGCGCTGATGTGCTTTCTTTATAATTGCTTTTTCTTTATAATCAGTTTTCTCATACCAGGAGAGATCTTCACAGATGTGCACGCCCAGGAATTTGAAGTTCTTGACCTTTTCAACCATCGGCCCGTTGATATAAACGGGACTATGGGTCCTCATCCCACCCCTTCCAAATCAGTTCCTTGGTTTTGCTGGTGTTGAGGGCCAGGTTATTGCACTGGCACCATATGGACAGTTGCTCGATCTCCCTTCTATATTCTGACTCATCCCCATCAGTGATACGTCCCACAACAGTGGTGGCGTCAGCGAATTTGATGATGGTGTTCACACTGTGACCTGCTATGCAGTCATCAGTATAGAGTGAGTACAGCAGGGGCCTGAGCACGCAGCCTTGATGTGCTCCCGTGCTGATTGTTATTGAGGCTGACACATTTCCACCAATACGAACAGACTGTGGCCTGTGAATGAGGAAGTCGAGGATCTAATTGCAGAGGGATGCGCAGAGACCCAGTTCTGGGAGTTTGGTAACCAGTTTGAAGGGGATGATTGTGTTCAATGCCGAGCTGTAATCGATGAATAACAGCCTGACATATGAGTTTTTGTTGTCCAAGTGGTCCAGTGCGGAGTGGAGTGCCAGCGAGATCGCATCCACCGTTGATCTGTTGTAGCGGTAAGTGAACTGCAGTGGGTCCAGGTTTTTGTCGAGATAGGAGTTGATTTGCTCCATGATCAACCTCTCAAAGCACTTCATCACCACCGGCATTAGTGCCACTGGTCGATAGTCATTGAGGCACGTCACCTTACTCTTCTTGGGCACTGGTATAATTGATGCCGTTTTAAAGCAGGTGGGGACCTCAGACCTCAGAAGTGAGAGGTTGAAAATGTCCGTAAAAACTCCCGCCAGTTGGTCTGCACAGGTTTTTAGAACATGACCGGGTATACCATCAGGACCAGGTGCTTTTCGGGGGTCATCCCTCTGAAGGATTTTCTGACGTCAGCCTCTGTGACTGAGACTGAAATACCATCACGGCAAATGGGGGCTCGGGAAAGCATGAGATGAGGAGAAGCCTTTCCACCCAGAGAGTTGTGAATCTGCGGCAATTTTGGACTGAGATGGGGAGAAATATTTCCACCCAGAGAGCAGTGAATCTGTGGCCATTTAGGACTGAGATGAGGAGAAACCTTTCCACCCAGAGAGTGGTGAATCTGTGGGATTCTCTGCCACAGAAGGCAGTGGAGGCCGATTCACTGGATGTTTTCAAGTGAGAGTTAGATATAGCTCTTAGTGCTAACGGAATCAAGGGATATGGGGAGGAAGCAGAAACTGAGTACAGATTGGGGATGATCAGCCATGATCACAGTGAATGGCGGTGCAGGCTGGAAGGCCCGAATGGCCCACTCCTGCACCTATTGTCTATGTTACTCCAACACGAAATGTCACCCAATCCTTCTCTCTCGAGGTGCTGCCTGTCCCGCTGAGTTGCTCCAGCATTTTGTGTCTAACTTTAGTGTAAACCAGCATCAGCAGTTCATTCCAATAAAAGTCCTAAATCATGTCCTCATCTTGTACTTGGATATCAACATGCCATTGTATGATCAGTGTTTTTCTTCATCCAGAAATCATTTTTGGACAAGCCGAGCAAGAACTGGTAAGTCCGCCAGTAAACTGGTGAGTGTATTCATGTCATAGAGTGATACAGTGTGGAAACAGGCCCTACGGCCCAACTTGCCCACACCGATCAACATGCCCCATCTACACTAGTCCCACACCAGCCAACATGCCCCATCTACACTAGTCCCACAATGGCAACATGCCCCATCTACACTAGGCCCACACCGGCAACATGCCCCATCTACACTAGTACTGCACCAGCCAACATGCCCCATCTACACTAGGCCCACACCGGCAACATGCCCCATCTACACTAGTACTACACCAGCCAACATGCCCCATCTACACTAGGCCCACACTGGCAACATGCCCCATCTACACTAGTCCCACACCAGCCAACATGCCCCATCTACACTAGTCCCACACCAGCTAACATGCCCCATCTACACTAGTCATAGAGTGATACAGTGTGGAAACAGGCCCTACGGTCCAACTTGCCCACAACGGGGTGCCTCAGGGATCTGTGTTGGGTCCTTTGTTGTTTGTCATGTACATCAATGATCTGGATGAAGTGGTGGTAAATTGGATTAGTAAGTATGCAGATGATACCAAGATAGGGGGTGTTGTGGATAATGAAGAGGATTTCCAAAGTCTACAGAGTGATACAGAGTCTACAGAGTGATTTAGGCCATTTGGAAACATGGGCTGAAAGATGGCAGATGGAGTTTAATGCTGATAAATGTGAGGTGCTACACCTTGGCAGGACAAATCAAAATAGGACGTAAATGGAAAATGGTAGGGAATTGAAGAATATAGTTGAACAGAGGGATCTGGGAATAACCGTGCATAGTTTCCTTGAAGGTGGAATCTCATATAGATAGGGTGGTAAAGAAAGCTTTTGGTATGCTAGCCTTTATAATCAGAGCATTGAGTATAGAAGCTGGGATGTAATGTTAAAATTGTACAAGGCATTGGTGAGACCAAATCTGGAGTATGGTGTACAATTTTGGTCGCCCAATTATAGGAAGGATGTCAACAAAATAGAGAGAGTACAGAGGAGATTTACTAGAATGTTGCCTGGGTTTCAACAACTAAGTTACAGAGATAGGTTGAATAAGTTAGGTCTTTATTCTCTGGAGCGCAGAAGATTAAGGGGGGACTTGATAGAGGTCTTTTAAATGATGAGAGGGATAGACAGATTTGATGTGGACAAGCTTTTCCCTTTGAGAATAGGGAAGATTCAAACAAGAGGACATGACTTCAGAATTAAGGGACAGAAGTTTAGGGGTAACATGAGGGGGAACTTCTTTACTCAGAGAGTGGTAGCGATGTGGAATGAGCTTCCAGTGGAAGTGGTGGAGGCAGGTTCGTTGGTATCATTTAAAAATAAATTGGATAGGCATATGGATGAGAAGGGAATGGAGGGTTATGGTATGAGTGCAGGCAGGTGGGACTAAGGGGAAATAATTGTTCGGCACGGAATTGTAAGGCCGAGATGGCCTGTTTCCGTGCTGGAATTGTTATATGGTTATATGGTTATAACGGCCAACATGGCCCAACTACATTAGTCATATGGTGATACTGTGGAAACAGGCCCTTCCTTCAGCCCAAACTAGGCCCCATCTGCACGTCATAGAGTGATACAGTGTGGAAGCAGGCCCTTTAGCCCAACTTGCCCACACCAGCCAACATGCCCCATCTAGAAGGGAGAGGTAGATCAGCCATGATTGAATGGTGGAGTGGACTCGATGGGCCAAATGGCCTAATTCTGCTCCTATCACATGAACTTGTGAACTTAAACCTGTACCAGTGAGAGGATTTGAGTATATGAGCAAAGAGGTCCTTCTGCAGTTGTGCAGGGCCCTAGTGAGTCCACACCAGGAGTATTGTGTGCAGTTTTGGTCCCCTAATTTGAAGAAGGACATTCCTGCAGCGTAGGTTCACCAGGTTAATTCCCGGATGACGGGACTGTCATTTGCTGAATGAATGGGTCGACTAGGCTTGTATACTCTGGAATCGAGAAGGATGAGAGGGAATCTTACAGAAACATATTCAATTGTCAAAGGATTGGACAGGCTAGATGCAGGAAAATGTTTTTCCGATTTTGGGGGAGTCCAGAACCAGGGGTAAGAATAAGGGGTCGGCCATTTAGGACTGAGATGAGGAGAAACTTTTCCACCCAGGGAGTTGTGAATCTGTGGCCATTTACGACTGAGATGAGGATAAACTTTTCCACCCAGAGAGTAGTGAATCTGTGGGATTCTCTGCCACAGAAGGCAGTGGAAGCCAATTCACTGGATGTTTTCAAGAGAGAGTTAGATTTAGCTCTTAGGGTTAATGGAATCAAGGGATATGGGGAGGAGGCAGGAATGGGGTACTGATTGGGGATCATCAGCCATGATCCCAGTGAATGGCGGCGCTGGCTGTAAGGGCCGAATGGTCTACACCTGCACTTATTGTCGATGTTTCTATGTAAACTATATTTCTATGTCCAACAGATACCATCAGCATTAGACAATCCTTCAGGTTTTCGAGAGTAAGTATCTCCATACCAATAGATATTTTTGTAATTATTAGAGTTGAAGACTTAGTGGTCTAGTGTGCCATGACCTAGAATCATAGAGTGATACAATGTGGAAACAGGCCCTTGAGCCAAACTTGCCCACACCGGCCAATATGCCCCATCAATGCTAGTTACACCTGCCTCCTCCGGCAGCTCGTTCCATACACCCACCACCTGGAAAAGTTGCCCCTCAGGTTCCTATTAAATCTCCACCCACCTCTCTCTCACCTTTCCACACAGAGGGTGGGTGTTTGGAACGAGCTGCCGGAGGAGGTAGTTGAGGCTGGGACTATCACAATACTTAGACAGGTACATGGATAGGACAGATTTGGAGGGATATGGGCCAAACGCGGGCAGCAGGTGGGTCTAGTGTAGATGGGGCCGGTGTGGGCAAATTGGGCCGAATGGCCTGTTTCCGTGCTGTATCCCTGCATTTCAATCCCACCGATTTCTAATCTTGTCTCTTTCAGGATTTGGGAAATCTTCGGGAAAATGGAGCGGACGATCTCTACGACGCCAATCAGAATTCGGAGTATCGGAATGAATCGGCAGACACGGAGAATGGGTCAAACTCAAAACCATATTTCATAACCTTCAAGGAACTGTAGGATGATGGGCGGCATGGTGGTGCAGCGGTAGAGTTGCTGCCTCACAGCACCAGAGATCCGGGTTCCATCCTGACTACAGTGCCATCTGTACGGAGTTTGCACGTTCTCCCCGTCACCTGCGTGGGTTTTCTCCGGGTGATTCGGTTTCCTCCCACACTCCAAAGACGTGCGTGCGGGTTTGTTGGTTAATTGGCCTCAGTAAAATTATAAATTGTCCCCAGTGTGTGTGTGGATAGTGTTGTATCTCTAAACTAAACTATTGTGTGAACGGGCGATCGCTGGACAGCACAGACTCGGTGGGCTGAAGGGCCTGTTTCCGCAGTGTATCTCTGAACTTAACTAGTTTCTTGGTCGTCTCTTCAATGTGGTCATAGGTCCAGGGGAAGTTGTCGGCGATATGGAGTTGCTAGGAATAGGGAGTTGTCACGATGTGTATCCCGCTGGGCCTGGTCATTGCAAACTGGGAACTGAAGTCCACGGCCGGCTCCATTGTCTTGGTTCCATCGACAGGGAGATTGTTTTCTCCTAACCCTGGCACGACATCCTACATCTCCATCTAGAGGTCAGCACCAGTGATGGAACAGCCACTGTCCACCACTCTCTGTAGATGCCTTCCATGGTAGAGAGAGAGAACGGGAGAGAGACAGACAGACACAGAGAGAGAGGGAGAGAGAGAGAGAGAGAGAGAGAGAGAGAGAGAGAGAGAGAGAGAGAGAGAGAGAGAGAGAGAGAGAGAGAGAGAGATAGAGAGAG
>NW_026576784.1:442500-447500 GCF_028641065.1 Leucoraja erinaceus | reverse complement strand
GTCACGACCGCATCGGTGTGAGCCACGTTGATACTTGGTCAATGCCGATGGCGGCACCTACAGATGTAATTGGCAACACATCCTGCCTGTGAAGGAGCCGGCTCCATCTCCACACGTGTCCACATCCACACCCAGCGGCACCGGCCCGCCCGCCTGCACCAGCACCACAACATGTTTCTGAAACGGTTACTTTGCCGATGGCTGCACCGCCTCCACCTGTGCCAAAGTCTCTC
This sequence comes from Leucoraja erinaceus, assembly GCF_028641065.1. Classification (NCBI taxonomy): domain Eukaryota; kingdom Metazoa; phylum Chordata; class Chondrichthyes; order Rajiformes; family Rajidae; genus Leucoraja; species Leucoraja erinaceus. Next base: position 447,267 of record NW_026576784.1, on the reverse strand, counting down.
GTTTTGTCACCGGGAATGTCGTTTCCATCCCCGACACCAAGCGTGTTCCCTGAGCGTGACGGGACAAGATGCAGGACTGTACCCACCCACTGCCCTACACACATCCTCACCCCAGGGTGCCACACACGCACCTACCTGGTGCATCTCCTCGAAGGTGAGGGGGTAGGTGCTGTTTGTGGCTCCTTCGGGGGAGAGTTCAGACAGGAAGTCCAGCAGCGTCCCGGCCTGTAACACACCCCCGTGAGGGAGGGGGGGGTGGGGTGGGGGGGGGTGGGGTGGAATGGGGGGATGGCAGGGATAAGAAAAGATGCATCATCCGAGGAGGGGGGGAGGGGAAAGGGGAAAGGGGGGTGGGGGGGGGGGGGTGGGGGGGGGGGTGGGGGGGGGGGGGGGGGGGGGGTGGGGGGGGTGGGGGGGGGGGGGGGGGGGGGGGGGGGGGGGGGGGGGGGGGGGGGGGGGGGGGGGTGGGGGGGGGGGGGGTGGGGTGGAGTGGGGGGGGCAGCATGAAGGGTCAAGCGGGGAGAGCTGATGGGGCTGGGGGGATGGATGGGGGGAGGGGAGGTGGGAGGGGGGGTGGGGTGGGGGAAGGGAGGTGGGAGGTGGGAGGGGGGTTGAATGGGGGGGGTGGATGGGGGGGAGACCTCACCTTGGTCAGGGTCATCTGTCCGTAGGCAAACTTGGCGGTGGGAGGGGGCAATCGGGCCGACTGGCACCTCCCGGAACTGGGAGAGAGGGGGGGGAGAGCGCGTCACTGTAGCCCGGACCCCTCCTCACTGAACCCCCTCCTCATCGAACCCCCCTCCCCGCTGGGGTCACCCCCCCCCCCTTCCCCTCCAGACTCCCCACAAACCCCCCTCCATAGGGAGAGAATCTACACTTGAATCTCTCCCCCCCCTCCTCACAGTGGAGGCCCTCCACACACGGGGAGAGAGCGTCACTGTTCACTGGACCCCCCCCCCCCCATGGGACCCCTCCCCACACCACCCACCCCTGCCCCCACTCCCTATCCCACCCCCACACCCACGCTCCCATCCACAACATATTCACCCTTCCACCCACGGCCATGCCCCTCCCATCAACACCACCCCCCACACACACACAATGACTGGCACACGTACAGACACACACGTACACAGACACACACGCACCTATTTCCAGGTGTATCCAGTGGGGGCACTGCGAGTCGGCTGCCCTGCCAGCAGCGTGTTTGTTATTTTGACTTTTTTGGGTTTTCTAGGTGTCTAAATGTTAGTTTAGGTGTCTCTCGGTGTGTCTTGTGTGGGGGGGGGGGGGTGGGGAGGGGGATTTGGGGTGGGGGGGGGTGGGGGGTGGGGTGGGGAGGGGGGTTTGGGTGGGGGGGGGGGTGGGGGGGGGGGTGGTTGGGGGGGGGGGGAAGGGGGAACCGCTTTCAGTCGCCTCCTTGACGGAGAGAGGCAACGTTTTCCATGTTGCCTCCCAGCACGGATTGGAGCGGCGTTTCCCGGAGTCGGGCCCGGAGCATCAGCAGCGGGCGCAGCGTGAACTTTTCCATCGTGGAGCAGGGCGAACCCTTGCCGGAGGTCGCCAGAGAGGAGTGCTCCTATCGCTGGCCTGGTGACTTTGGCATCTTGGGGCTGTGGTCTGCGGAGCTTTTAGCTGCGGGTGTGGCGTGGACTCACCAACCGGAGTCTGGGATCCCTGGCCTGGGATCGCCGGGGAAGAGCTCCGACCGCCGGCCTGTGGCCGATAACATCCTGAAGCCGCGGTCTCCGGCAGGAAAGTGGCGATTCGGGACCTCCATGTGTGTTTGACCGTCCCAACGTCAGAGTTTCAATCATCCCGACGAGAGGGCCTGTACATCCGGCCGTCTGTAGCAGCGACTACGGCGGGTTCATGGCCCCGACCACGCGGAGGACGGGCTGAACCTTGTTGTCTTCCACCACAGTGAAGAATGCTGTGGTGGATGTTTGTGTTAAATTCTATTGTGTATTGTGTGTTCTTTTTAAGTGTATCTTGTATCGCTGCTGGCAAATTCATGTCACTGCACCTTCGGGTGTATGTGACAAATAAAATAGACTTTGACTTTGAGCAGCAGCTCGTGCCGTGGGATCTTGCTGTGCAGAGGTCGGCGTGTCCGTCCCGACCTCATGGGGTGGCGGCTCCTGGGCCCCAAGTCTGGGGTTCACTGGCTCCACGTTGCCTCCTCCTGGCAACGCACTGCTCTGCACCCTCAGTCTGCTCCAGCCCTCAGCTCCCCCCCCAACTCCCTCCCCCCACAACTCCCACTCACCCCCACCCCCGGCCCCCCACCCCCGGCCCCCCCACCCCCGGCCCCCCCACCCCAGCCCCCCACCTGGGGCAATGACAGAGCGCAGGGCGTGCAGCTTCTCACGGGGGTCTCCCGCCTCGGACAGGGGGGCATCATAGTCGTAGCTGGTGGTGATCGGCCGGTACTTGCTGTTGTAGTCGGCCCCTGGGGTGGGGGGAGACGGGAGAGGGGGGGGGGTCAGTGGGGGGTAATGTCACAGCCTCCCTAAAGCCCCTAAAGCCCCCCCACCCACAGCCCCCGCCCCCATCACCCCAAACCCCATTCACCCGCCCCCCCCCTCCTCACTCTGCCCGGCCCCTCCCCTGCCCACCATCTGGGACCCCCTTAAACCAGAGATAGGAGCTGAATCAGGCCATTCGGCCCATCGTCTACTACATTCAATCACGGCTGGTCTCTGAAGAATGAAACCACCCCCTCCTGCACCCTGTCACCCTCCCCCCCAACACCCCGCTCCCCTCCCCCCCCACGCAACCCCTCCCCCCACGCACCCCCCCCACAGACCCAGCAAAACCCCTCCCCTCCCCACCCAGACCCCTCCCTTGCCGTGCCATCCCACCCCCTCCCCCCCCAAACACTCTCGTCCCCTCCCATGGGGGGGGGGGGGGGTCACTCACCGTTCCAGTATCCAAAGTTGGTGCCTCCCTCGAAACATGTACCTGTGGGGGACAGGGGGAGGGGGGGGGGGGTTCAGGGTGGGTGGGGGGGATGATGGGGGGGGGGGGGAGTGCCAAAGGCGGAGCGGGGTGAAATGAGGTGGGGGATGAGTAGGATAGGTCAGGAGGGAGACGTTACGGGGGGGGTAAGGGTGGGGGTGGGGGGGGGTGGGGGTCGGGGGGGTGGGGGTAGGGGGGGGAGGGGCGGGGGGGGGGGGGGGGGAGGGGGGGGTCTGGGTCGGGGGGGTGGGGGGGGGGTAGGGGGGGTATGGGTAGGGGGGGGTGGGGGTAGGGGGGGTAATGGGGGGGTAGGGGGGGTGGGGGGGGGGGTGGGGGTCGGGGGGGTGGGGGTCGGGGGGGTATGGGTAGGGGGGGGTATGGGTCGGGTCGGGGGGGTCTGGGTCGGGGGGTGGGGGGGGGGGGGTGGGGGGGGGGGGGGGGGTAAGGGGGGTCCGGGGTCGGGGGGGGGGGGGGGGGGTAGGGGGGGGGGGGGTGGGGGTAGGGGGGGTGGGGGTCGGGGGGGTGGGGGTCGGGGGGGTCAGGGTAGGGGGGGGTTCGTAGTCGGGGGGGGTTGGGTGGGGGGGGTCTGGGTCTGGGTGGGGGGGGGTCTGGGTCGGGGGGGTCTGGGTCGGGGGGGGTAAGTAGGGGGGGGTTCGGGTGGGGGGGGGGTCGGGGTCGGGGGGGTCTGGGTCGGGGGGGGTCTGGGTCGGGGGGGTGGGGGTCGGGGGGGGGGGGGGTCGGGGGGGGTCGGGTCGGGGGGGGGTCCGGGTCGGGGGGGGGGGGGGGTCGGGGGGGGTCGGGTCGGGGGGGGGTGGGGGTCGGGGGGGGTACGGGTAGGGGGGGGGATTGGGTCGGGGGGGGTCTGGGGGGTCGGGGGGGTCGGGTAGGGGGGGGGGTCGGGTTAGGGGGGGTCAGGGTCGGGGGGGTCTGGGGGTTAGGGGGGGTCCGGGTAGGGGGGGGGTATTTCGGGGGGGGGGGGGTCAGGGGGGGGGGGTCAGGGTCGGGGGGGGGGGGTTAGGGTTCGGGGGGGGTCGGGGTCGGGGGGGGTCGGGGTCGGGGGGTTCTGGGTCGGGTCGGGGTCGGGGTCGGGGGGGGGTCTGGGTCGGGGGGGGGTTCGGGTCGGGGTCGGGGTCGGGGGGGGTCTGGGTCAGGGGGGTCTGGGTCGGGGGGGTCCGGGTCGGGGGGTCCGGGTCGGGGGGGGTCTGGGTTCGGGGGGGGTCGGGTCAGGGGGTTACGGGGTCGGGGGGTCTGGGTCAGGGGGGTTCGGGTCGGGGGGTCGGGTCGGGGGGGTCGGGGTCCGGGGGGGGGGTCGGGTGGGGGGGGGGTCCGGGTCGGGGGGGGGTTCGGGTCGGGGGGGGTCTGGGTCGGGGTGTTCGGGTCGGGGGGGGGGTCTGGGTCGGGGGGGGGGTCGGGTCGGGGGGGGGGGGTGGGTCGGGGGGGGGGGGGGGGGTCTCACATGTTGACGCTGGCCCCAGCTCCAGTAGTTGGTGCAGGGAGCGGGTGACGTTTTCCACAGGGACCACCGAGTGTTCAACCCCCCAATAGTCCAACCACCCCACATAGAGTTCAGAGTTCACCTGGGGGCAGGGAGAGAGGAAGAGAGTTCAGGCTCATACATCACAGGTCACGGGAAAGCACCAGGGATACTTCACCCACCGCCCCACACATCCCCCCTCACATTACCAACCCCCCACCCACACCTCTCTCCCACAGCCCTCCCAACACACACTCTCCATCCCCCAAACAGTGTTCACCCCCTCCCAGAACAAACAAGGCCCACAGACATTGATCCCCACCAGACACGGC
>NW_026576784.1:390000-437500 GCF_028641065.1 Leucoraja erinaceus | reverse complement strand
GTGGGGGAGGGGGGGGGTCAGGTGTCGAGGGGGGGGGTCAGTGTCGAGGGGGGGGGTCAGTGTTCGAGGGGGGGGTCAGTGTCCAGGGGGGGGTCAGTGTCGAGGGGGGGGGGGGTCAGTGTCGAGGGGGGGGGTCAGGGTCAGTGTGGGGAGGGGGGGTCAGTGTCCAGGGGGGGGTCAGTGAGGGGGGGGTCAGTGTCGAGGGGGGGGTCAGTGTCGAGGGGGGGGTCAGTGTCGAGGGGGGGTCAGTGTCGAGGGGGGGTCAGTGTCGAGGGGGGGGTCAGTGTCGAGGGGGGGGTCAGTGAGGGGAACGGTGGGGATATGAGGGGGGGCACAAGTGACAAAGCGGGTGGGGGGGGTGCATGACAGGGGGAGCAGGGATGGGGGCAAAGTTTGGGCAGGGAGGGGCATTGACGGGTTAGTTGAGGCGAGGACTCTCAGGTGTTTAAAACATATTTGGACAGGTACATGGATAGGACAGATCTAGAGGGACGTGGGCTGAAGGGGTCATGGAGGGGAATGGGCGATGTGACCTCTGACCTGCACGCTGATGATGGGCCCCGCGTTGTGGTAGAGGAACGGCTTGACCCTGGGCAGCAGCACCTCGAACCACCGGTCAACCGCGGCCAGGTACCCTGGGGAGAGGAGTGGACACGGGCCGACACGCTCGCACACGCACTAACACGGACCCACACGGACCGACATGCTCGCACACGGACTGACAAGGACTAAACACGCTCGCACACGCACCGACACGCTCGCACACGCACCGACATGCTCGCACACGCACTGACACGGACCCAAAACGCTCTGACATGCTCCGACACGGGTCGACACGCTCGCACACGCACCGACACGGACCCACACGCACCGACACGGACCCACACGCACCGACCAGCTCGCACACGGACCGACACGGACCCAACACGCTCTGATATGCTCCGACACGGACCGACACACTCGGACACACAGTTGCCCTCCTGCCCCCGCTTCCGACGCCCCCCCCCCCTCAACCCACACCTGCCCCCCCCGCTCCCCACCCTGAACCCCATATCCCAGCCTGTACTAGACCACGTCCCCCACGGCCTGCCCCCGTACCCCACTGCCTCCACTGTACCCCACTCCCTGCCCCTGTACTCCACTATCTGCCCCTGTACTCCACTACCTGCCCCTGTACCCACTGTGTGCCCCTGTACCCCACTACCTGCCCCTGTACCCCACTGTCTGCCCCTGTACCCCACTACCTGCCCCTGTACCCCACTACCTGCCCTGTACCCCCACTACCTGCCCCTGTACTCCACTACCTGCCCCTGTACTCCACTACCTGCCCCTGTACCCCACTACCTGCCCCTGTACCCCACTACCTGCCCCTGTACCCCACTACCTGTACCCCATACCTGCCCCTGTACCCCACTACCTGCCCCTGTACCCCACTACCTGCCCCTGTACTCCACTACCTGCCCCCTGTACCCCACTGTCTGCCCCTGTACTCCACTACCTGCCCCTGTACCCCACTACCTGCCCCTGTACTCCACTACCTGCCCCTGTACCCCACTACCTGCCCCTGTACCCCACTACCTGCCCCTGTACCCCACTACCTGCCCCTGTACCCCACTGTGTGCCCCTGTACCCCACTACCATGCCCCTGTACCCCACTGTCTGCCCCTGTACTCCACTACCTGCCCCCTGTACCCCACTACCTGCCCCCTGTACCCCACTACCTGCCCCTGTACCCCACTACCTGCCCCTGTACCCCACTACCTGCCCCTGTACCCCACTACCTGCCCCACTACCCCACTACCCCACTGCCTGCCCCCTGTACCCCACTACCTGCCCCTGTACCCCCACTACCTGCCCCTGTACCCCACTACCTGCCCCTGTACCCCACTACCTGCCCCTGTACTCCACTACCTGCCCCTGTACTCCACTACCTGCCCCTGTACCCCACTACCTGCCCCTGTACCCCACTACCTGCCCCTGTACCCCACTGTGTGCCCCTGTACCCCACTACCTGCCCCTGTACCCCACTGTCTGCCCCTGTACTCCACTACCTGCCCCTGTACCCCACTACCTGCCCCTGTACCCCACTACCTGCCCCTGTACCCCACTACGTGCCCCTGTACCCCACTACATGCCCCTGTACCCCACTATGTGCCCCTGTACCCCACTATCTGCCCCTGTACCCCACTGTCTGCCCCTGTACCCCACTACCTGCCCCTGTACCCCACTACCTGCCCCTGTACCCCACTACCTGCCCCTGTACCCCACTACCTGCCCCTGTACCCCACTACCTGCCCCCTGTACTCCACTACCTGCCCCTGTACCCCACTACCTGCCCCTGTACCCCACTACCTGCCCCTGTACCCCACTGTCTCCCCTGTACCCCACTGTCTCCCCTGTACCCCACTACCCGCCCCTGTACCCCACTACCTGCCCCTGTACCCCACTGTGTGCCCCTGTACCCCCACTGTGTGCCCCTGTACCCCACTACCTGCCCCTGTACCCCAATACCTGCCCCTGTACCCCACTACCTGCCCCTGTACCCCACTGTCTGCCCCTGTACCCCACTGTGTGCCCCTGTACCCACTACCTGCCCCTGTACCCCACTGTGTGCCCCTGTACCCCACTACCTGCCCCTGTACCCCACTACCTGCCCCTGTACCCCACTGTGTGCCCCTGTACCCCACTACCTGCCCCTGTACCCCACTACCTGCCCCTGTACCCACTACCTGCCCCTGTACCCCACTACCTGCCCCTGTACCCCACTACCCGCCCCTGTACCCCACTACCTGCCCCTGTACCCCACTACCTGCCCCTGTACCCCACTACCTGCCCCTGTACCCCAACTACCCGCCCCTGTACCCCACTACCTGCCCCTGTACCCCACTACCTGCCCCTGTACCCCACTACCTGCCCCTGTACCCCACTACCCGCCCCTGTACCCCACTACCTGCCCCTGTACCCCACTACCTGCCCCTGTACCCCACTACCTGCCCCTGTACCCCACTACCCCGCCCCTGTACCCCACTACCTGCCCCTGTACCCCACTACCTGCCCCTGTACTCCACTACCTGCCCCTGTACCCCACTACCTGCCCCTGTACCCCACTACCTGCCCCTGTACTCCACTACCTGCCCCTGTACTCCACTACCTGCCCCTGTACCCCACTACCTGCCCCTGTACCCCACTACCTGCCCCTGTACTCCACTACCTGCCCCTGTACCCCACTACCTGCCCCTGTACTCCACTACCTGCCCCTGTACCCCACTACCTGCCCCTGTACCCCACTGTCTCCCCTGTACCCCACTACCTGCCCCTGTACCCCACTACCTGCCCCTGTACCCCCACTACCTGCCCCTCACCTGCGTCAGACGAGCGTAAACTGATGGAGGCGTTCTGCAGCAGCCACGCGGGGAGACCCCCTAAACACGGAGCACACGCACACGTCACCACCGTGTACCCCCACCCACCCCCCTGTACCCCACAAGCCCCACCCCTGCCCCTGTACAACAAGCCCCCCCACCCCCCCCCACCCACCCCCCCCCCCCACACAAGACCCCCCCCCCACACACAAGCCCCCCCCCCCCCCCCACCAGACTTGGATACCCACCCTCCCTCCCCTTAGTGCGGGTTGTGTTGGGTTACGGGGAGAAGGCAGGAGAATGGGGTTAGGAGGGAGAGATAGATCAGCCGTGTGATTGAATGATGGAGTGGACTAGATGGGCCAAATGGCCTCATTCTGCTCCTAACAGTCCTGCTTTTTGGACCCCACCCCAAAACACAGGTCACCCCCCCCCCCCCCCCCCCCCCCCAGACAGGGAGCCCCCCCCCTTCGCCCAAACTGCATCTCTCCCCCTCCTCTCCAGACCTAGTTTCCCCACCCCCACACCCCCACACCCCCCTGCTTGCCCCACCCCCACACCCCCTGCCCCACACCCCCCCCCTCCTCGCGGGGCCTCACTCACTCACTCACTCACCAGGTCCCACTCGGCACAGATGTAGGGTCCGGGCCGCAGGATGACCAGTAGCCCCGTGTCCTGGGCCAGACGCAGGAACTGCTCGATGTCTCGCCACCGCTGAAGTCAAACACCCCCGGGGTCAGCTCATGGAAGTTCCACGCTACATACCTGGGGGGGAGGGGTCATGAGTTATTCACAGACCCACCAGCCCAGACACAGTCGTAGAGTAAACACAGTGATGCAGCACGGAAACAGGCCAACCATCGGCCCATCTTGCCCCACACACGACCAACATGCCCATCTACACTAGTACCCACCCCCGACCAAACATGCCCCGTCTACACTAGTCCCACCCCGACCAACATGCCCATCTACATTAGTCCCACCCCAACCAACATGCCCCATCTACACTAGTCCCACCCCGACCAACATGCCCCATCTACACTTGTCCCACCCGACCAACATGCCCCATCTACACTAGTCCCACCCGACCAACATGCCCCATCTACACTAGTCCCACACCGGCCAACATGCCCCATCTCCACCAGTCCCACACCGACCAACATGCCCCATCTACACTAGTCCCACCCCGACCAACATGCCCCATCTACACTAGTCCCACCCCGACCAACATGTCCCATCTACACTAGTCCCACACTGACCAACATGCCCCATCTACACTAGTCCCACCCCGACCAACATGCCCCATCTACACTAGTCCCACCCCCCCCGACCAACATGTCCCATCTACACTAGTCCCACACAGACCAACATGCCCCATCTACACTAGTCCCACCCCCGACCAACATGCCCCATCTACACTAGTCCCACCCCGACCAACATGCCCCACCTACACTAGTCCCACCCCGACCAACATGCCCCGTCTACACTAGTCCCACCCCGACCAACATGCCCCGTCTACACTAGTCCCACCCCCACCAACATGCCCCATCTACACTAGTCCCACCCCGACCAACATGCCCCATCTACACTAGTCCCACCCCGACCAACATGCCCCATCTACACTAGTCCCACCCCGACCAACATGCCCCGTCTACACCAGTCCCACCCCGACCAACATGCCCCGTCTACACTAGTCCCCCCCCGACCAACATGCCCCATCTACACTAGTCCCACCCCGACCAACATGCCCCATCTACACTAGTCCCACCCCGACCAACATGTCCCATCTACACTAGTCCCACCCCGACCAACATGCCCCATCTACAAGGCTAGTCCCACCCCGACCAACATGCCCCATCTACACTAGTCCCACCCCGACCAACATGCCCCATCTACACTAGTCCCACCCCGACCAACATGCCCCGTCTACACTAGTCCCACCCCGACCAACATGCCCCATCTACACTAGTCCCACCCCAACCAACATGCCCCATCTACACTAGTCCCACCACCCCCTCGACCAACATGCCCCATCTACACTAGTCCCACCCCGACCAACATGCCCCGTCTACACTAGTCCCACCCCGACCAACATGCCCCATCTACACCAGTCCCACCCCGACCAACATGCCCCATCTACACTAGTCCCACCCCGACCAACATGCCCCATCTACACTAGTCCCACCCCGAACATGCCCGACCAACATGCCCCGTCTACACTAGTCCCATCCCGACCAACATGCCCCGTCTGCACTAGTCCCACCCCGACCAACATGCCCCCGTCTACACCAGTCCCACCTGCCTGCGTTTGGCCCATATCCCTCCAAACCTGTCCTATCCATGTACCTGTCTAACTGTTGGGATAGTCCCAGCCTCAACTACCTCCCCCTGTAGCTGAAACCCTCTAATCCCGGCATCGTTCTGGTAAACCTCCTCTGCACCAAATGTCTCCAAAGCCCCCACATGCTTCCTGTAATGGGGGTGACCAGAACTGCACGCAATACTACAAATGTGGCCTGACCCAAGCTCATTCTATAAAGCTGCACGGTGACTTCCTGACTCTTGCACTCCACGCCCCGACCCACCGACCCACCGAGAGCGATGGAGGCAAGCGTAACGTACGCCCGCTCTGTCCACGTGTGTTGCTGCCCGACGCTCTAGGTTTCAGCTACAGGGGGAGGTTGGACAGACAGACGTGTATTGTTTTATAAACAGGTTCGGCTTTTCCCCCCTGAATCAAACACCAACGGCCCAGGAGCCCCTTGTCCACTGGGACCCTCCCTGCCCACTGGGCTGGCGAGCTGCACATCTGCCTGGCTGCAGCTGGGCCTGACTCACATCTGGATGGCGTTGAGGCCGGCCATGTACATCTTCTGCAGCCGGTCTTGCCAGTAGACAGGGGGAACCCTGAAGTAATGGACACTGCCCGACACGTACTGGAAACACGAACCGTTCTTGCTGAAGCAGTTCCGCTCGTAATCAACGGCAAACGTGCCCGGCTCAGAGCTCTGGTGGGTGGAGGGTGGCAGCGGTTAGAGGGGCAACCTGCACTAACCCCCCACACACCCCCCCACCCACACCCCCCCATCACCCCCCACCCCCCCATCACCCACCCACACTCCCCTCACCCCCCCATCACCCACCATCACCCACCCCTCACCCACCCACCCACACTCCCCTCACCCCCCCATCACCCACCATCACCCACCCAACCCCCACCCCCCACACACCCCTCACCCACCCCCCCCATCACCCACCCCTCACCCACCCACCATCACCCTCCCCCCACCCACCCGAGGGGGGGAGAGTGAGTAATCCATTTACCGGGGCTGTGGTCTGGAAAAACCTACACCAGGAAGGAGGGGGGGGGGGGGGGGGGGGGGGAAGGGGGCAAGAAATCTAAACTGAACTAAACCAAACTGAACTAGACTGAGAGACCAGGGTGAGCGCGAGGAGAAGGGGTCAGGGTTCAGGGTTCATGGGGCGACGGCTGGAGAAACGATTGAAATAGCGGAGTAGACTTGACGGGCCGCCGAATGGCTATATATCTTATGAACACTGGAGGTGAGGGAGTGAGGGGGAGGAGAGGGAGTGAGGGGGGGAGGAGAGGGAGGGGGGAGGGGAGGGAGTGAGGGGGAGGGGGAGGGAGTGAGGGAGGAGGGAGGAGAGGGAGTGAGGGGGAGGAGAGGGAGTGAGGGGAGGAGAGGAAGGGAGTGAGGGGGGAGGGGAGGGAGGGGGAGTGGGGGGGAGGAGAGGGGAGTGAGGGGGGAGAGGGGAGGGAGTGAGGGGGAGGGGGGGAGGGAGTGAGGGGGAGGGGAGGGAGTGAGGGGGAGAGAGAGAGGGGGAGGGGAAGGAGGTAAAGGAAATTAAACTCAAATATACTAAACAAGTTAACTAAACTGCACCAAACTGAACTAAGTAAACGACTCTAAATCACTCCAAAACACTTTAAATAACTTAAAACACTCTGACTACAATAACACCTCTCTGCTCAAGAACTAAAACTACTATAAAACTCTCCAAAACGACTCTAAAACTAATCTCAAACCAATACTTTGTCCACACATTGACCAGGCCTGCAGTTCCCCGCTACACCACACGGTGGGAGTGTTGTCCACACATTGACCGGGCCTGCAGTTCACCGCTACACCACACGGTGGGAGTGTTGTCCACACATTGACCGGGCCTGCAGTTCACCGCTACACCACACGGTGGGAGTGTTGACCACACATTGACCAGGCCTGCAGTTCACCGCTACACCACACGGTGGGAGTGTTGACCACACATTGACCGGGCCTGCAGTTCAACGCTACACCACATGGTGGGAGTGTTGACCACACATTGGAGCGACCTCTTTATAAATCCACTGCACATTGGGAGTTACTGACTGCAAATCAGATAGAATTGTGCTCTTCACTGCAAAATGGTTCTTTATTGCTCTGACCTGTTTCACTTTTGCGCAAGAGAGTTGTGAATTTGTGGCATTCTCTGCCGTGGAGGCCAATTCACGGCCGGGTGGTATACCCGGTCGTGTTCTAAAAACCTGTGCGGACCAACTGGCGGGAGTTTTTACGGACATTTTCAACCTCTCACTTCTGACGTCTGAGGTCCCCACCTGCTTTAAAAGGGCATCAATTATACCGGTGCCCAAGAAGAGTAAGGTGACGTGCCTCAATGACTATCGACCAGCGGCAGTGGTGATGAAGTGCTTTGAGAGGTTGATCATAGAAACATAGAAAATAGGTGCAGGAGTAAAGGCCATTCGGCCCTTCGAGTCTGCACCGCATTCAATATGATCATGGCTGATCATCCAACTCGGTATCCCGTACCTGCCTTCTATCCATACCCCCTGATCCCTTTAGCCACAAGGACCACATCTAACTCCCTCTTAAATATAGTCAATGAACTGGCCTCAACTACCCTCTGCGGCAGAGAGTTCCACAGATTCACCACTCTCTGTGTGAAAAATGTTTTCCTCATCTCGGTCCTAAAAGATTTCCCCCTTATCCTTAAACTGGGGAAACATGAAGCAAATCAACTCCTACCTCGACAAAAATCTGGACCCACTGCAGTTCGCTTACCGCCACAACAGATCAACGGTGGATGCGATCTCGCTGGCCCTCCACTCCACTCTGGACCACTTGGACAACAAAAACTCATATGTCAGGCTGTTATTCATCGATTACAGCTCGGCATTTGACACAATCATCCCCTCCTAGCTGGTTACCAAACTCGCAGAACTGGGTCTCTGCGCATCCCTCTGCAACTGGATCCTCGACTTCCTCATTCACAGACCAGTCTGTTCGTATTGGTGGAAATGCGTCAGCCTCGATAACAATCAGCACGGGAGCACCTCAAGGCTGCGTGCTCAGCCCCCTGCTGTACTCACTCTATACTCATGACTGCGTAGCCAGTCACAGTGCGAACTCCATCATCATGTTCGCTGACGACACCACTGTTGTGGGACGTATCACTGATGGGGATGAGTCAGAGTTTAGAAGTGAGACTGACCAAATGGTGCCAGCACAACAACCTGGCCCTCAACACCAGCAAAAGCAAGGAACTGATTGTGGACTTTGGAAGGAGTAGGAGGGGGACCCACAGCCCCATTTATATCAACGGGTCGATGGTTGAAAGGGTCAAGATCTTCAAAATCCTGGGCGTGCACATCTCTGAAGATCTTTCCTGGTCCCAGAACACTAACGCAATTATCAAGAAAGCACACCAGCGCCTCTACTTCCTGAGAAGATTATGGAGAGTCGGTTTGTCAAGGAAGACTCTCTCTAACTTCGACAGGTGCACAGTAGAGAGCATGCTGACCGGTTGCATCATGGCTTGGTTCGGCAACTTGAACGCCCCAGAGCAGAAAAGAATACAAAAAGTTGTGACCACTGCCCAGTCCATCATCAGCTCTGACCTCCCCACCATCGAGGGGATCTATCGCAGTCGCTGCCTCAAAAAGGCTGCCAACATCATCAAGGACCCACACCATCCTGGCCACACACTCATCTCCCCGCTACCTTCAGGTAGAAGGTACAGGAGCCTGAAATCTGCAACATCCAGGTTCAGGGATAGCTACTTGCCCACAGCCAACTGACTATTAAACACAACTTCAAACAAACTGAACTATAACAGCCTATTGCACTTTATCTGTTTATTTATGTATATATATATATTCTATGGTACATGGACACACTGATCTGTTCTGTATTTATGCCTACAATATCCTGTTGTGCTGCAGCAATGCAAGAATTTCATTGTCCTATACAGGGACACATGACAATAAACTCACTTGAACTTGACTTGAAAACGCTGGTGGGTGTTGTGTACAGGCCACCTAACAGTAGTAGTGAAGTTGGAGATGGTATCAAACAGGAAATTAGAAATGCGTGCGACAAAGGCAAAACGGTTATAATGGGTGACTTCAATCTACATATAGATTGGGTGAATCAAATTGGCAGGGGTGCTGAGGAAGAGGATTTCTTGGAATGTATGCGGGATAGTTATCTAAATCAACATGTAGAGGAACCAACGAGAGAGCAGGCTATTTTAGACTGGGTATTGAGTAATGAGGAAGGGTTAGTTAGCAATCTTGTTGTACGTGCCCCCTTGGGCAAGAGTGACCATAATATGGTTGAGTTCTTCATTAGGATGGAGAGTGACATTGTTAATTCAGAAACAATGGTTCTGAACTTAAAGAAAGGTAACTTTGAGGGTATGAGACGTGAATTGGCCAAGATTGACTGGCAATTAATTCTAAAAGGGTTGACGGTGGATATGCAATGGAAGACATTTAAAGACTGCATGGATGAACTACAAAAATTGTTCATCCCAGTTTGGCAAAAGAATAAATCAGGGAAGGTAGTACATCCATGGATAACAAGGGAAATCAGGGATAGTATCAAAGCGAAGGATGATGCGTACAAATTAGCCAGAAAAAACAGCATACCGGAGGACTGGGAGAAATTCAAAGACCAGCAGAGGAGGACAAAGGGCTTAATTAGGAAAGGAAAAATAGATAATATGAAAGAAAACTGGCAGGGAACATAAAAACTGACTGCAAAAGTTTTTATAGATATGTGAAAAGAAAGAGATTAGTTAAAACAAATGTAGGTCCCTTGCAGTCAGAAACAGGGGAGTTGATCATGGGGAACAAGAATATGGCGGACCAATTGAATAACTACTTTGGTTCCGTCTTCACTAAGGAAGACATAAATAATTTGCCGGAAATAGCAGGGGACCGCGGGTCAAAGGAGTTGGAGGAATTGAGTGAAATCCAGGTTAGCCGGGAAGTGGTGTTGGGTAAATTGGATGGATTAAAGGCCGATAAATCCCCAGGGCCAGATAGGCTGCATCCCAGAGTACTTAAGGAAGTAGCTCCAGAAATAGTGGATGCATTAGTAATAATCTTTCAAAACTCTTTAGATTCTGGAGTAGTTCCTGAAGATTGGCGGGTAGCAAACGTAACCCCACTTTTTAAGAAGGGAGGGAGAGAGAAAATGGGGAATTACAGACCAGTTAGTCTAACATCGGTAGTGGGGAAAACTGCTAGAGTCAGTTATTAAAGAGGGGATAGCAGCACATTTGGAAAGTGGTGAAATCATTGGACAAAGTCAGCATGGATTTACGAAAGGTAAATCATGTCTGACGAATCTTATAGAATTTTTCGAGGATGTAACTAGTAGCGTGGATAGGGGAGAAACCAGTGGATGTGGTGTATCTGGACTTCCAGAAGGCTTTCGACAAGGTCCCACATAAGAGATTAGTATACAACTTAAAGCACAAGGCATTGGGGGTTCAGTATTGATGTGGATAGAGAACTGGCTGGCAAACAGGAAGCAAAGAGTAGGAGTAAACGGGTCCTTTTCACAATGGCAGGCAGTGACTAGTGGGGTACCCCAAGGCTCAGTACTGGGACCCCAGCTATTTACAATATATATTAATGATCTGGATGAGGGAATTGAAGGCAATATCTCCAAGTTTGCGGATGACACTAAGCTGGGGGGCAGTGTTAGCTGTGAGGAGGATGCTAGGAGACTGCAGGGTGACTTGGATAGGCTGGGTGAGTGGGCAAATGTTTGGCAGATGCAGTATAATGTGGATAAATGTGAGGTTATCCATTTTGGTGGCAAAAACAGGAAAGCAGACTATTATCTAAAGGGTGGCCGATTGGGAAAGGGGGAGATGCAGCGAGACCTGGGTGTCATGGTACACCAGTCATTGAAGGTAGGCATGCAGGTGCAGCAGGCAGTAAAGAAAGCGAATGGTATGTTAGCTTTCATTGCAAAAGGATTTGAGTATAGGAGCAGAGAGGTTCTACTGCAGTTGTACAGGGTCTTGGTGACACCACACCTGGAGTATTGCGTACAGTTTTGGTCTCCAAATCTGAGGAAGGACATTATTGCCATAGAAGGAGTGCAGAGACGGTTCACCAGACTGATTCCTGGGATGTCAGGACTGTCTTATGAAGAAAGACTGGATAGACTTGGTTTATACTCTCTAGAATTTAGGAGATTGAGAGTGGATCTTGTAAAAACTTACAAAATTCTTAAGGGGTTGGACCGGCTAGATGCAGGAAGATTGTTCCCGATGTTGGGGAAGTCCAGGACAAGGGGTCACAGCTTAAGGATAAAGGGGAAATCCTTTAAAACCGAGATGAGAAGAACTTTTTTCACGCAGAGAGTGGTGAATCTCTGGAACTCTCTGCCACAGAGGGTAGTTGAGGCCACTTCATTGGCTATATTTAAGAGGGAGTTAGATGTGGCCCTTGTGGCTAAGGGGATCAGGGGGTATGGAGAGAAGGCAGGTACGGGATACTGAGTTGGATGATCAGCCATGATCATATTGAATGGCGGTGCAGGCTCGAAGGGCCGAATGGCCTACTCCTGCACCTAATTTCTATGTTTCTATGACACTGGATGAGTGTAGAGAGTTAGATAGAGCTCTCGGGACTAGCGGAGAAGGGATATTTGGAAGGCAGGAATGGGGTACTGATTGGGGATGATCAGCCATAGTCATATTGAATGGCGGAGCTGGCTCGAAGGGCCGAATGGTCTCCTCCTGCACCAGTTTTCTATGGTTCTATGGTAGAGCCCGGACTGACCAGTTTGTGCTGGGGATAAGGGGCTGTTGATGTGGGGGCCGGGACAGGCTTGTACTCGTCTTAATGCCGGTAAACTAACGGGCAGCTCAACTAACTAGTGTTTGGGGATGGATTCCAGACAGATGTGGGTGGAGAGTTTCACATCTCTATTGGGGAGCGGCAGCTGGAACATCTGGAAAGTTGGTCTTTACCAAAACAAGAATAAGGGAGACGCGAGTGAGATACAGACAGACTATCAAACTTCCCGTCTCTGCCGCAATTCCAGATGTTCCGCTGGTTTCCACAGGTGGAGGATGGCAGCGGTGAGGAATTGCAGATGTTAGTCTGAACCCCAGAAACAGGCGGGCAACCCCCCCCCCCCCCCCTCCCAATGTGACGGGTCACCGTGGGCCCCGACTGTGGACGTCTGCACCCATCACCCATGGGTGCCCCCGACACCCACAGGCGGCCCCTGCACCCGTGAGCTCGCCCCAGCTCAGGAGCCCAGTCTCCCCCCCCACCTACACCCCCCCCCCCTCACCGTGGCGCCGCCGGACACCGGGACGAGGAGGAGGAGAATCCAGATGTTCAGCCCCATGTTGTGGCTCCGCGCCCCGTCTCTGTGTGACTTCTCTCCCTTGTGTCCGCTCTCCCCTCTCCTGCGTCTCTGTCCCCACTCACACCCTCTCCCCACCCACACTGTACCCTCTGTCTCTCTCTCTCCCCACCCACACTGTACCCCACACCCTCTCTCTCTCCCCACCCACACTGTACCCCACTGTACCCCACACCCTCTCTCTGTCCCTCTGTCGCCGCCAGCAGTTGGGCCGCATTTTATAGAAACGCTGCGGGTTCCAGAATCTCCACCATTAAAGGCGTCGGTCACATTCCACAAGAATAAACTGGCCGATAAAATATAGCGGCGAAGCCCAGGGCACAAACGCTGCAGATTCTGCAACCCCGAGGTCAGTGCAGGTCAGGCAGCATCTTCATCAGTCTGCCCGAACCACTCCCCACCTATCCATGTTCTCCACAGATGCTGCCTGTCCTGACCCGCTGAGTTACTCCAACACTCTGTGAAACGTCACCTATCCATGTTCTCCACAGATGCTGCCTGACCCGCTGAGTTACTCCAGCACTCTGTATTTGGCTCAGGGTTGCAGCAACTGCAGTTTCCTGTGTTGTGTTCAGTCCTGGTCCATCAACAAGCATGGATCAGGTACAGGGGCCCTGGACAGAGAGCAGCCGTTGGGTCAATGTTGATTATACATTCACCAGTGTCATTATTGTACATGATTCTATTTTATTCAGTGTCATTATACATTGTATGTTTCTCTGTCATTATTGTACATTTGTCTCCGTGTTATTAATATTTTACAGGCTTGAGCTGCAGCAACTAATAAATTAATTGCTCCGTTGCGAGTTTATTTACTTTACACTTTAGATACAGCGCGGAAACAGACCCTTCAGCCGACCAGCGATCTCCGCACACTAACACTATCCTACACACACACACACGAGGTATAATTTATAATTTTACTAAAGCCAGTTATTCAACAAATCTGCACGACTTTGGAATGTGGGAGGAAACCGGAGCACCCGGAGAAAACCCACACGGTCACAGGGAGAACGTGCAAACTCCGTACAGACAGTACCCGGAGTCAGGATGGAATCCGGGTCTCTGGACCACCCGCTGAAGCAGCTGGGACCGTCATCTGTGGAGGGGCGGGCGAGAGATCAGGTGTGGCCTGAGGGGGAAGGGGTGACACACAGTGTGTGATCAGCAGTGGGTGGGAGCAGCACCCCAGGGTGCCTGTCCTGTGGCGGTGTGGAGTGGAGAGAGAGGGGGAACGGCAGCTACGTGGGGCATCAACATTGGTCTACTGAGCGGTGGAGCCGGTGGCATTAATGGTCCCACACGAGTGGACCAGCCAGAGGGAGGCGTGACCTTATAGAGGGGCCCAGGGTTGAGGTTGAAGGTGAGGGGGGAAGATAGAAGCGTCACTCGATGGACCAAGCTGCCGGAAGTCGAGGCAGATAGAATCACAGCATTTAAAACACATTTGGACAGGTACACGGATAGGACAGGTTTAGAGGAAGTTGGGCCAAATGCAGGCGGGTGTGACTAGTGTGGATGGGGCATGTTGGTTGGCATGGGTGAAGGGCCTGAAGTTGGGCTGAAGGGCCTGTATGACTCTGTGACCACGGCCACTCTACACTGGAGGCCCAAACTCAACCGACAAAGCTGTTCAGATCATGGTGTGTGTGTGTGTGTGTGTGTGTGTGTGTGTGTGTATTTGGTTGTTGTACATTGAACAATTCCACCCGTGACCTGTAGTCGCCCATTAAATAACTCCTGGTCAGTAAAGACGCCACACAGTCTGCAGCACAGTGCGGGGGAACTGCAGGCAGGAGCGGGGCACAGCCTTGCAGAGGGGGGGGGGGGGAGTGAAGGGAAGTGGCAGTGGGTGGGGTTGGAGGGTGGGTGAGGGTGAGAGTGTGAGGGTGGGGGTAAATGAGGGTGGGTGGGTGAGGGTGGGGATGAGGTGGGTGAGGATGAGGATGGGGTGAGGGGAAGATGAGGATGAGGGTGGGGGTGAGGGTGAGGTGGGTGAGGGTGAGGTTGAGGATGAGGGTGGGGGCAGAGGGCGGGTTGGATGGTCAGTGGGGGGGGGGGGGGGGTGTGTGGGACTAGCAGCTGGTGACAGTGACGGCCGCTGGCGTTATCTTGCCACCGCTGTCTGCCTTGACGATGTTGCTGATGTGGGCCTTCATTATCTTGGTGATCTCAGCCACCTGCAGCACGGAGACACAACACGGAACACGGAATGTGGAACACGGAACACTGAACATGGAGCACAGAACGCAGAACACGGAGCGGGCTTTTTAACCAAACACCGCACCAAGTTAAACAACTCCCCTCTGCCAGCATGTGGTCCGTATCCCTCCATTCCCTGCATATCCATGTGCCGATCCAAAAGCCTCTTAAACACCACGATCGTATCTGCCTCCACCCCCCCCCCACCCCTCCCCCAACCTTTCTCCCAACCCCACCCCCCCTCTCTCCCTCCTCCCCCCCACCCCCCCCACCTCTCCCCCTCACCCCACCCCCACCCCCCCCCCCCCCCCCACCCCCACACCGCTCCCCCAACCCACCCCTCTCTCCCACCACCCCCCCACCCCTCTCCCCCAACCCATCCCCACCCCTGACCTGTGTGGTTTCGAAGAACATCTCTCGGGCGGCAGCTGTCAGCCGGAAGGTGCTGGGCTGAGGGGCCCCAAACGCTGCGATCTCCTGGAAGCCGAACCTCTCCAGGGGCCGCGCATCCCCCCGCTTGTAGATGGAGACGGTGTCAGCGCTGACCCCCAGCCACAGGTCACTGGGGAAACCTCCCTCCTTACACTGTGGGGTCAAACACAGGGGGTCACCACACGTCACACGGGGTCAAACACAGGGGTAACCGTCACACGGGGTCAAACACAGGGGTCACCGTCACACGGGGTCAAACACAGGGGGTCAAACACAGGCACGCGGGGTCAAACACAGGGGTCACCGTCACACGGGGTCAAACACAGGGGACATCATCAGGCGGGGTCGAACACAGGGGTCACCGTCACATGGGATCAAACATAGGGGTCACCGTCAACACGGGGTCAAACACAGGGGTCACCGTCACATGGGATCAAACACAGGGGTCACCGTCACGCGGGGGTAAAACAGAGGTCACCGTCACATGGGGTCAAAGACAGGGGTCACCGTCACCACGGGGTCAAACACAGGGGTCACCGTCACCACGGGGTCAAACACACAGGGGTCACCGTCACCGTACGGGGTCAAACACAGGGGTCACCGTCACCACGGGGTCAAAACACAGGGGTCCAACCTCACAGGGGTCGCCGTCACACGGGGTCAAACACAGGGGGTCACTGTCACACGGGGTCAAACAGAGGTCACCGTCACACGGGGTCAAACACAGGGGTAACCGTCACACGGGGTCAAACAGAGGTCACCGTCACCCGGGGTCAAACACAGGGGTCACCGTCACACGGGGTCAAACAGAGGTCACCGTCACACGGGGTCAAACAGAGGTCACCGTCACCACAGGGGCAAACACAGGTGGTCACCGTCACACGGGGTCAAACACACGGGGTCAGACACAGGGGGTCACCGTCACACGGGGTCAAACAGAGAGGGTCAAAGAGGGGGGGTCACCATCACAGGGACATGTTGCAGGGGACCAGTCATAGAGCCAATCAACCATTCACTGGGGGGCCATTGACTGGGCCAGCGTTGGTTTAGAAGGGGGGGGGAGTGACAACAGAAGACATGTGTGGAGTGAGGGAAGGAGAGTATAGATTTGAGTATAGGAGCAGGGAGGTTCTACTACAGTTGTACAGGGTCTTGGTGAGACCACACCTGGAGTATTGCGTACAGTTTTGGTCTCCAAATCTGAGGAAGGACATTATTGCCATAGAGGGAGTGCAGAGAAGGTTCACCAGACTGATTCCTGGGATGTCAGGACTGTCTTATGAAGAAAGACTGGATAGACTTGGTTTATACTCTCTAGAATTTAGGAGATTGAGAGGGGATCTTATAGAAACTTACAAAATTCTTAAGGGGTTGGACAGGCTAGATGCAGGAAGATTGTTCCCGATGTTGGGGAAGTCCAGGACAAGGGGTCACAGCTTAAGGATAAGGGGGAAATCCTTTAAAACCGAGATGAGAAGAACTTTTTTTTCACACAGAGAGTGGTGAATCTCTGGAACTCTCTGCCAGAGAGGGTAGTTGAGACCAGTTCATTGGCTATATTTAAGAGGGAGTTAGATGTGGCCCTTGTGGCTAAGGGGATCAGAGGGTATGGAGAGAAGGCAGGTACGGATGATCAGCCATGATCATAATTGAATGGCGGTGCAGGCTCGAAGGGCCGAATGGCCTACTCCTACACCTAATTTCTATGTTTCTATGAGAGGGATTGGAGGAAGGGAGGAGGATAGGAAGAGAGGACAAGGGGGAGGAGGGGGTGTCCACATTCACCAGTAACCCAACACAATGCTGGGTGACCCTGACGTGTTGATGGAGCTGGGGGGGGGGTGTCTGTCTTGAGGATGTGAAGGGTTTAAGTGGTGACCAGAACAGAAAGCCAAGCAAGGAAGGAGACCGACCCACCTCCACATCGAAGAGTGTGGAGCCGTATCCTGGCCACTCCATCACGATGTCCATGTATCTCAGCATGGCCTCCTGTTGCTTCATACCCTGCAACCTCATCCACTTGTCCACCACGCTCGCCCGAGTAGCCGACATCTCCTCCCTCATCCACATCTCCAACATCTGCTCCTCCTCCATCTTCTGCTTCCTGAGCGAGCCGGTGCGGAGACCCAGGCGTAACGTTCCATCCAGGAAGCTGGTCCTTCTCTTCTCCAGGCTCTGGCTGTTGGACTTGGTGGCCTGGAAGATCTTGGCCCTCAGCCTGCACACAGGGTAAACCTGGTGCAGGTCCAGAGGCCCCTTGGCGTGGTCTCCCTGCAGGTACTGCAGTCTCAGGGCCGCAAGCAGCCGCAGGGTATCCTCTGGTGCAGGGAAGTGCCCACTGATCAAACACTCATGGGCCTGGAGTGAGGAAGATCACAACGAGATAGGATTCAGACCCTTGAACCTGTCCAGGCATCTAGTGAATCCTGACTGCATCCTTCCCCTCAACAACCAACTTGGTTATAAGACCCATCACTCTCCGGTTATCTGTATCTACCCAATCTATTCCTCTCATGATCTTATACACCTCTATAAGATCACCCCTCATCCTTCTACGCTCCATGGAATAGAGACCCAGCCTACACAACCTCTCCCTGTAGCTCACACCCTCTAGTCCTGGCAACATCCTCGTAAATCATCTCTGAACCCTTTCCAGCTTGACAACATCTTTCCTATAACACGGTGCCCAGAACTGAACACAATATTCTAAATGCGGTCTCACCAACGTCTTATACAACTGCAACATGACCTCCCAACTTCTATACTCAATACTCTGACTGATGAAGGCCAAAGTGCCAAAAGCCTTTTGGACCACCTTATCTACCTGCGACTCGACCTTCAAGGAACCATGCACCTGTACTCCTAGATCCCTCTGCTCTACAACACTACCCAGAGGCCGACCATTCACTGTGTAGGTCCTGCCCTTGTTCGACGTCCCAAAATGCAACACCTCACACTTCTCTGTATTAAATTCCATCAACCATTCCTCCGTCCACCTGGCCAATCGATCCAGATCCTGCTGCAATCGTTCACAACCATCTTCACTATCTGCAAAACCACTCACTTTTGTATCATCAGCAAACTTGCTAATCTTGCCCTGTATGTTCTCCATCCAAATCATTGATGTAGATGACAAACAGTAACGGGCCCAGCACCGAACCCTGAGGCACACCACTAGTCACAGGCCTCCAGTCTGAGCAGCAACCTTCCACCATCACCCTCTGCTTCCTTCCATGAAGCCAATTTTCTATCCATTCAGCTATCTCTCCTTGGATCCCATGCGATCTAACCTTCCAGAGCAGCCTACCATGCGGAACCTTGTCGAATGCTTTACTGAAGTCCATGTAAACAACATCTACAGCTCTGCCCTCATTAACCTTTTTGGTCACGTCTTCAAAAAACTCATTCAGATTTGTGAGACACGACCTCCCTCGTACAAGACCATGCTGACTGTCCCTAATCAGCCCTTGCCCATCTAAATGCCTGTATATCCTATCCCTCAGTATACTCTCCAGTAACTTACCAGCTACAGATGTTAATCTCACCGGCCTATAGTTCCCAGTATTTTCCCTGCAGCCCTTCTTGAATAGAGGCCCAACATTTGCCACCCTCCAGTTTCCGGCACCTCTCCTGTATTTAAGGACGACTCATAAATTTCAATCAGGTCTCCTGGCAATTTCCTGTCTAGTTTCCCACAATGTCTGGATATATCTGATCTGGCCCTGGAGATTTGACTACCTCCTACACGTTAGTACATCCTGAACCTCTTCGACCACAACACAGACTGCTCTCACAGACTATACTTCTATTGACTGAACTAAGTTCCTCCATCCTCCTGTCTTTCTCAGTAAATACAGAGGATAAATCTCCTGTGGCTCCACACAGAGGTGAGTGGGTGAGAGTGGGGGTAGGTGGGTGCTGGACTGTGAGTGAGCAGACTGCTTACCTGCTCGAACATGAACACAAACTCCAGGCCGTGCCTGGGGACATTCTGCATCCAGGAAGCAGAGATTTTTATTGAGATTTAAGGCGTTCTTACTTTCCTCATCGCTGCTCATCTGCAGTGCAACAAATGCTCACCGCGATCAACCCCCCGTATACTCTCCAGTAACCCGCCAACCTGACAGACTCAAACCCACCGAGCCTAGAGTTCCCCCCACACAGAGATCACCAACCCTGGGACCATGGGAAGCAGCTGTGGCATCACACAGTGATGAAGGTGTCCAAGGACACAGCGGCACACAGGTGGGCAGGTGGTACACAGGTGGGGTGCACAGGTGGGCAGGTAAGTCACAGGTGGGCTGCAGAGCTGGGCTGGAGGCACAGGTGCGGTGGAGAGCTGGGCCAGGTGGGACATTCCTAAGTGTGAGGTGAAGCATTTTAAAATGACAAATACTAACAGCACAAGTGAGACAGGTAGCAGGGACCTTGATGACCTGGGCTGCATAGCCCCTGAAAGCAAAGGTAGACACACAAATGTTAGAGTACTCAGCGGGGACAGGCAGCATCCTGGGTACACAAAAATGTTAGAGCAACTCGCCCAGTCGGACCTGACCAACCCACTCAAACCCAAACCAGAGCGAGACCCCCCCCACACGCATCCATTCCAACAGTCCAGAGAGGGTGCCTGACCTACTAACACACTCCAGCACTTTGGTGGGCAGGGTGGCACCAGCATCTGCAGTTCCTTCACAGGTGGGTCAGCTCCCTAGTACACAGGCAGAGAGGATGGGGACAGGGGGTGATGGGGTTGGGGGCAGGGGGCGGTGGGGTTGGGGGCGGTGGGGTTGGGGGTGGTGGGGTTGGGGGCAGGGGATGGTGGGGTTGGGGGCAGGGGGTGGTGGGGGTGGGGGGCGGTGGGTGGTGGCAGGGGTTGGTGGGGTTGGGGGCAGGGGGTGGTGGGGCTGGGGGTGGTGGGGCGGGGGGCAGGGGATGGGGGGGTGGGGGCAGTGGTGGGGGTGGGGCTGGGGGCGGTGGGGTTGGGGGGCAGGGGGTGGGGGCAGGGTGGCGAGGCTGGGCGTGGGGACTGACCTCTCTGCCCGGGCCAGGACATCGGCCAGCAGCTGTCGGGGGGCGATGGCACGGTCTCCGTGGCAGCCGCGTTCGAACAGGGCGAAGGTGTTGCGGCTTCCCTCCAGCCCCAGGCCCCGCAGCAGCTTCCCCACCACCTGCAATGGCAGACACGCCTCAACATAGCACACGCCTCAACACAGCACATGCCAGACACACTAGCCGCACACGCCTCAACACAGCACACGCCAGACACACACACACGTGCGTGCAGGGGAAGGGCACACATGTACAAATGCCTGCCACATGCATAGGGGACATACTAGGAACATACAGGGGGACATGGACACGTGTGCTCATGCCAGGGACACACGCACAGGGCACCAATACACGCATGCCCATGCCAGGAATAGGAGCGGGTCACAGGCAGTGATGGGGACACGCGTGTGATGCATGTGTCCGTGGCCTGACCTGTCCGGCAGTGGTGTGGGAGTCGATGGTGATGGGACAGGCCCCTCCGCCGTGGCAGTGGACGGTGCAGGACATCTCCCGCCGGCACATCACCGCCCGCAGCTCCTGCCGGCTCGGCACAGCCTCCCTCTGCCTCGTCTTCCTCAGTGAGTCCAGGATGAAGCAGGCGTAACGCTCAACCTCACCCCCCAACCCTGACCCCTGACCCTGCGGAGACAGAATCATCACACATGTACATGTACTCACACGTCCACGCATGCTCGACCTCGCCCCACCGACTCCTGACCCTGCGGGTACAGGTACGTTACACACACACACACGCACGCACGCACACACAGGCACACACACACACACACACACACAGGCACACAGGCACACACACAGGTTTTTCAAACATGGATTTTCATTATCTTAAGTATCTTAAGAAACAAAGAGAAGAATGGAGTTTGTGTACCAATAATGTGGTTGGTAGATTTCTTTGAGCTATATCTTTTTAATACCGTATTTCCCAGCAATGAAGACACTATTTTTAACCCAAAAATAAGGCACAAAAATATGGCGCCTTGGAGGCCGAAGGTTAGGTTGTTAGCCAAGAAAGATAGACCTGGCTATCCCTCAGTATAGCAACATCAGTCCGTGTCTTTCAATGTAGACCGACAGTGAGGGGAACAGCTCAACAGCGGGTCAGTGGGTGATGGATAACAGGACAGCGGGCGGTGGAGCGTACTCGTGTGTCAGCGCGATCAAGGGACCAATTTAAAAAAAAATCCGAGACTGCCTGCCCCAAGTAATAACTCACAGCACACACCTGACACATACACACGCACACACATACACACACGCATGTACACACACATGTATACACACACACTGGTGGGTGGGGGGGACGGGACAGAGGGGGAAGGGGGGTTGGTGGGTGGAGGGAGGGGATCAGTGGGGGACAGGGATTGGTGGGTGGAGGGAGGGGTTCTCACCTGTGCAGGTGAAAGTGCAGGTAATGCAGCACGCTGCGACTGGGCAGGAAGGTGCAGCTCATGCAGCTGAGCAGCTGGAAGAGGTGCAGGGAGGAGGGTCGTGCGAGCGGAGGTGCGTGGTTGGTCTGTTTGATGAGCTGGCAGTAGAGCTCGTCCCGGAGGGGGGGCAGGCGATGGCAGGTTTGCATCACTGATGTCACCAGTGTTAGCGGCTCCAATGTAGTCTGCAGCTCCTGCAGGCACCGGAACATCCGCACGGCCTCTCCCCATAGGCTGCCCGAACCCCCCTCGGGCACTGCAGACAGAGACAGGTCAAGTGAACCCCCTCCCCTGCCTCACTCCTCACCCTGCCCCCCAAGTAATCACCCTGCACCCCACACACCCTGACACACTCCCCACCCCAACACCCCCGCACCCCATGTCACAACCGCCCCCCCCTCCACAGGCTGCTCGGGGGGACACGGGACACTACCCCTGACCCAGGGTTACTCCCCCGCCCCCACAGGCTGCTTGGACAGGGATCCGGCACTGCAGTCAGAAACAGGTCAGTGAACCCTCTCCCTCTGCAAGTGCACTCCCCACCAGCACGCCGCGACCCCACAGGCTGCCTGAAACCCCACCCAGCTACTGTACCCAACACAGATAAACAAGAGAGAGACAGGCAGGGGGGGTGGGGGGGGGAAGGAAGAGACAGATAGTGGCAGAGAGACAGACACAGAGGGAGACAGACAGAGCCAGAGGGCAGCAGATGGAGACCAGTCTTAGTGATGGTGATAGGTACAGGGGGCTCCTGTGTGTAGAGGGTGGGGCCGCACGGCCTCCCGGCTGGGCTCCAGGTCCCCCCTAGGGCAGGGGCAGCAGGGGACAGAGTGCAGGGGTGGGGGGGGTGTATCGCAGGATCGGGTTCCTCCGGTACGTCTGTTCCACCAAAGCCGGTTCCTCGCTCCGCTCCTGTGGGAGATGCAGCTCATCTGACCGGTCCCCGTGACCCCCCACACCGCACTGACCGGTCCCCGTGACCCCCCACACCCTTTGCACTGACCGGTCCCCCCGTGACCCCCACACCCCACTGACCAGTCCCCGTGACCCCCACACCGCAACACTGACCAGTCCCCGGTCACCCCCCACACCGCACTGACCGGTCCCCGTGACCCCCCACACCGCACTGACCAGTCCCTGTGACCCCCACTCCTCATCGCACTGACCGGTCCCCCCTCCCCCCACACCGCAGAGAGGACAGGTCCCGTGACCCCCACTCCGCACTGACCAGTCATCCCGTGACCACCACACCCCCACTGACCAGTCCCCACCCGCCCACCACACCGCACCCCACAGGCCCCGCCTGACCCCCCACCGCACTGACCAGAGACCGGTCAGTGAACCACCACCGCACTGACCGGTCCCCGTCACCCCGTCCCCGCCCCCACTCACGAACCCCCACCCCCGTGACCTCCGACACAGATAGACAACCAGAGAGACAGTGACCTCCACTCACCGCACTGACCAGTCCCCGTGACCCCCACACGCAGCAGTGACCAGTCCCCGTGGGTGGGGGGTGTATCGCACTGACGGGTCCCCCTGGTGACCCCCACACACCGCACTGACCAGCTCCCTGTGACCCCCCACACCGCACTGACCAGTCCCCGTGACCTCCACACCGTACTGACCAGTCGCCATGACCCCTGCCTCACTGAGCGGTGTGGGGGGGCCTGCTAGTTGGAGGGGGGGTTCTCCAGGCAGGGGGTCTAACAAGACGTCTACACAGTACGTGGGGAACAAGGGCAGGATCGAAGTGGAGAGAGGCAGAGATACAGACAGCGGGGGTCCGATGTGGTGGTGCGAAACGATACCCACACACCAACACTGTCGCCCGCCCACCCTCGCACCCGCCCACCCTCGCACTCGTCCACCCCTTGTGCAGACGTGGCGTCGAAGGATGAGAAGCCGAAGCAAAGAAGTGGAAGCCAAATAAAGGAACAGAAACAAAGGCGAAACGCCAAATAACCAAAAGCGTATGAAGCCGAACGCCAGCTACCTGAAATGCTGTGTCGCCTACAAGCCAACTAACGGAATGGCCACTCAGCTGAAAAATCAAATAACGGCAGCATCTATCAACAATGAAGTCACTATGAAACCAGCTGCCGCAAGCCCTTCCCACAAGACGGCGTTTTAACTCGGCATCATAAATCAAAAAAAAAGTTACATTGATTTAAAAATAAAAATGTTACATGTTTATACATTCGGGAAGCTGGTTAATTAAGTGGTGGGATTATTTCCCTGTCCTAACTATGCCTTTGCTCCATTCCATCCCTCCCTCGCAAAGGTGTGAGATTTCATGAAGAGCACACTTGGATGAACAGATGCAAGCGGCATGTAAAGCGTCTCTTCCATGCGCGCAATACAAGCCGATGAAATGTGACAACTATTACACCAAAGATAGACACAAAATACTGGAGTAACTCAGTGGGACAGGCAGCATCTTCAGACTCAGTCTTCAGGTCTGAAGAAGGGTCTCGACCGAAATGTCACCCATTCCTTCTCTCCAGAGATGCTGCCTGTTCCACTGAGTTACTCCAGTATTTTGTGTCCATCTTCAGTTAAAACAGTTTACAGATTATCTGGTGTTTTGTGCGTGGAAGCTTGTTGTGTGCAACCAGACGGTAATAAATAAAACGTGCTTCTTGTTGTCGGGGGGGGGGGGGGGGGGGAGAGATAAAATTGTCCGTTGTCATGCACACTTGTTATCAGCCCGCCAGGGAATTTGTGTGTGTCCCCCTGTACCCCAACCCCACACACCAGGGTCGGGGGGGGTGAATCACTCGGTGTGGGGGTTGGGGTCCAGGGGTCGGGGGGGTGAATCACTCGGTGTGGGGGTAGGGGTCGGGGGGGTGAATCACTCGGTGTGGGGGTAGGGGTCGGGGGGGTGAATCACTCGGTGTGGGGGTAGGGGTCGGGGGGGGGGGGTGAATCACCCTGCTGTGGGGGTTGGGGTCAGGGGGGTGAATCACTCGGTGTGGGGGTTGGGGTCGGGGGGGGGGGGGGGGGGGGATGAATCACCCTGCTGTGGGGGTTGGGGTCAGGGGGGTGAATCACTCGGTGTGGGGGGGTGAATTGGGGTCAGGGGGGTGAATCACTCGGTGTGGGGGTTGGGGTCAGGGGGGTGAATCACTCGGTGTGGGGGTTGGGGTCAGGGGGGTGAATCACTCGGTGTGGGGGTTGGGGTCGGGGGCGTGAATCACTCGGTATGGGGGTTGGGGTCGGGGGGGGGGTGAATCACTCGGTGTGGGGGTAGGGGTCGGGGGGGTGAATCACTCGGTGTGTGGGGGTTGGGGGTCGGGGGCGTGAATCACTCGGTGTGGGGGGGTGGGGTCGGGGGGGGGGGGTGAATCACCCTGCTGTGGGGGTAGGGGTCGGGGGGGGTGAATCACTCGGTGTGGGGGTTGGGGTCGGGGGCGTGAATCACTTGGTGTGGGGGTTGGGGGGTCGGGGGGGTGAATCACTCGGTGTGGGGGTTGGGGTCGGGGGGGGGGGGTGAATCACCCTGCTGTGGGGGTAGGGGTCGGGGGGTGTGAATCACTCGGTGTGGGGGTTGGGGTCAGGGGGGTGAATCACTCGGTGTGGGGGTTGGGGTCGGGGGGGTGAATCACTCGGTGTGGGGGTTGGGGTCCGGGGGTCCGGGGGTTGGGGTCGGGGGGGTTGTGTCGGGGGGTGAATCACTCGGTGTGGGGGTTGGGGTCCGATGGCACTCGGTGTGGGTGTCGGGGAGTGAATCACCTTGGTGTGGGGGTTGGGGTCTGATGGCGGTGACTCTGGGTGGGTGGAGGGACCAGCCTGTCCCACACCTGCTCCACCTGGTGCTGCGGACACACAGCCCGTCACAGTGCGGCCACACAGGGGAGACGAGGCAGAGAGCGGCCGTGGCCGTGGGAAGTGGGAGCACCTTTGGCCGCTTACAACGGTGCTCGGGTTCAGAGTGCCCAGTCACCTATGGCTTGTGGGGGAAAATGACCCCCACCCTCCCGTCTCCATCGGCCGGTGATGTTATGGACGTGAGGGTCTGGATCAATCGCTGACAAGTCCCGCCCACCAGCGACGGCCTGTCCATTATTTGACTTGTCGGCAGAGCGGCCATTCGGTGAGTTGGCGTTTCGGCTTTGTTTCCGTTCGGTTATTTGGCTTCCACTTCTTTGCTTCGGCTTCTCGTCCTTCGACGCCACGTACGGGGACCCACACACTCACCCACCCACCCACTCACTCACCCACCCACCCACCCACTCACCCACCCACTCACCCACTCACCCACCCACTCACCCACCCACTCACTCACTGACCCACTCACCCACTCAACCACACACCCACTCACTCACCCACCCACTCACCCACCCACTCACCCACCCACTCACTCACTCACCCACCCACCCACCCACTCACCCACCCACCCACCCACTCACCCACTCACTGACCCATCCACTCACTCACCCACCCACTCACCCACCCACTCACTCACTCACCCACCCACTCACTCACCCACCCACTCACTCATCCACTCACTCACTCACCCACCCACTCACCCACCCACTCACCTCACACTCACTCACTCACTCACCCACCCACTCACTCACCCACCCACTCACTCACCCACACTCACCCACCCACTCACCCACCCACTCACCCACCCACTCACCCACTCACTCACTCACTCACCCAGGCAGCCAGTATCGTCAGAGCCACCCACACTGACCCGGCCTTGGAGATTTATACGATCATTAGGGGTATGGATATCGTGGTCTCTTCCCCAGGGAAGGGGACTACAGCCGGAGTGTCCCCGGGGGAGGGTCTGAAAGCTTGGCTAGCATTAGATGTGGATAGCATCAAGGTCTGGGGCTGAGTGGCCGTCCTTACCTTGATCTCACGAATCAGCTGCTGTGTTGGGGTTTCCACGGGGACCTTGCCGTCGATGAGGTTGTGAATGGCGGAGGCCCAGCGCGCGGCGTCCTGCTGCCGATCCGTGTACAGGCGGTATGAGCGCTTGCGGCCGTGAACTGACTGCCAGCTTGCGGCCGTGAACCGCCAGCTGGGGGGGACAGGTAGCCTGCGGGGGGGGGGGGGGGGGGGAGGGTAGAGGTGGGGGGGGGGGGTGGAGATGGAGGGGTGGGAGCAGGTGGGGGGAGACAAGGGAACAGTGGGGTAGTGGGAGATTGGGAGCCAAAGGGCAGGAGGGGCAGGGAAGTGAGTGTTGGGGAGACGGGGGAGTGGGGGGTAGGGAAGGTAGAGTAGAGGGGAGAGGCGAGAGGGGGATTGAAGGGCCAGAGTAAGCAGGGTTGCTGACCACGCGCGGCTGGAGGGGGCAGGCCCCCCGAGACGGGACCCGGTTCAGGGTGACGGTCACCATTGCTACCACACCTGACTAGTAGTGAGGCGGACAGATCTGTCCCCACCCTGGGGACCCAAATCCCACCATTCGTCATACAAGGCACCCTAGGGACGCTCACCATTCTGCACCCTTTTACCTCCCCTGTCCCCCCCCCCCCCCAGCACCCCTCACCCGTCTCCCGCCCCCCACATCTCTCCCCCTGCCCCCACACCTCGCCCTCACCTGTGAGCCGGAAGGCGGAGTCGTCGGTGGGCAGCCGTGCGGAGCAGAGCGAGGTGAGCGCCAGGGTGCCGAGGCGGGCGCCCGGCTCCGGTGAGCGGTAATAGTCCAGCGAGGTGGTGGTCAGCACGAACCAGCGGCGACGTAGACCCAGCGGGGGGGCACGGCCACGCACGCACACACCCTTGTACAGCCAGCCTGGGGGGGTGGGGCAGGGGCAGGTCAGGAGGAGAGGTCAGGAGGAGACAGCAGGGGCAGGGGTCAGACAGCAGGGGGCAGGGGTCAGACAGCAGAGGGCAGGGGTCAGACAGCAGGGGCAGGGGGTCAGACAGCAGAGGGCAGGGGTCAGACAGGGAGAGCGAAGGGGTCAGACAGCAGGGGGCAGGGGTCAGACAGCAGGGGTCAGACAGCAGGGAGCAGGGGTCAGACAGCAGGGAGCAGGGGTCAGATGGCAGGACAGACGGGAGAGGGCAGGGGCCAGACAGGGAGGGGGCAGGGGTCAGACAGCAGGGGCGCAGGGGTCAGACAGCAGGGGGTCAGGGGGGGACGGGGGGCAGGAGGTCAGACAGCCCTTCACACCATCCCCGGCCCCTTGGTCAGATGCCAGGACCTCTAGGAGACTACTGGGGCCCCAGCAGCCCCCCCTCTCATTCAGGGGCCTCTCCTCCTCACCAGGGGGCAAGCGCATGCGTTGCTGCACAGCGGGGCCTCTGCAACAGTGCGATCCAGTGATGCATGGCCTCTGCACTGTCCGCTGTACAGTGGATCGCTCTGTTCGCCGTGATGATCAGGAACGAGTTTGGCCTAAAGACATTAACCTGTTTTACTAAAGAGACCGTCGTCCCAGCCCTTACACATGCGCAGCAAGCAAGGGTCGGGGGACCCTACAGAGTGCGTGAGTGAGGGTGGCCGGACCCCCGCAGTCCGGTGTACAGAGTGAGGGTCCCGGTTCGCCGTGAGTGGTGAGGAACGGGTCCCGGCCTAACACACAGCGCAGTGAGGAGAGGGTCGTCGGCCCCACCCTTACAGTGCAGTGAGGGAGGGTCCCGGCCCCACACACAGTGCAGTGAGGGAGGGTCCCGGCCCCACACACAGTGCAGTGAGGGAGGGTCCCGGCCCCACACACAGTGCAGTGAGGGAGGGTCCCGGACCCCATACAGAGCAGTGAGGGAGGGTCCCAGCCCCACACACAGAGCGGTGAGGGAGGGGTAGGAGTGACAGACACAGCAGCTGGTCCCCGCCGGAAATAACGTCTCCAATGGAAATGATCCGTCTTGGACGGGGCACATCCACGCACGAGGGGGGGGGTGTCTGTCTGTGTGGGGGGGGGGGTGTCCCAACACATTCCTCAGCCTCAGGGTGGGGACCCATCTGTTGGCCCTCCTTGTCCATCTGCAGCCGGCATCCTCTGGCTCTCCACCCAACTCCCACCTCCCCCCTTACCCCACGACCCCCACTAACCAAGCTGTGGTTCCATCTCCCTGATCAGATCTACTCTGCCCCCGGGGTGATGCCCTTCTTTAGTGGCCATCTTATCCAGGATCACTCCAAGCCCCACGCTTTGTGATCGGTCTTTCCCAGTTGCTCCCCACCTTGTCCAGCCCCTTCCCCAGAACACTGCGCTGGGGTAATGCTGTCACAGGATGGGCCGAATGACCTGTAACGGCCCCAGTGTCACCGAGCCTCACCTGTCAGGGTTATCAGAGGCACAGGCGGAGTCGATGAGTCCCACATCAATGGTGCCCTGTTCCACAGCAGACAGACAGACAGACATGATTGAAAGCAACATCAGACCCCACCACCTCCCCTCACCCACGCGCCCCACCATCCGCACCGCCCCGTCCCCACGGGGAGGGGGGGGGGGGGGGGGGCGTGGCCACCCTTGATTTTGTTACTACACTGTAGTTGTGTTCATTTAAAAGCTCTTTGTATTTAATATTATTAACATTTTTTAAATGAAAATTTAATTTAAAAACAAAAGCTCATTCGACACTGTCCCGTCACCGCGCCCGCCCGGGGTCACCGCGCCCCCCCGTCCCGGGGTCACCGCGCCCCCCCCATCCGTACCGCGCCCCCCCGGGGTCACACCAGCCCCCCCATCCACACCGTCGCCCCCCCACGGTCACCCGCCCCCCCGCTGCCACACCGCGCCCAAGCCCGGGGTCCCACTGAGCGCGGCCATCCACACGGCCCACCCCACCCCCCCATGGTCACCGCGCCCTCTATACAGTCACAGCGCCAGCCCGGGGTCAGACCGGACCGGGATCACCTCGCGCACGCTGGGGGGTCACTGAGCCCCCCGGGGTCTGAGACGGTGGAGCTCCTCCACGACCTGTGTGGGGGGCCTTATCCATTACCACGGCATTCTTGGGATTGGCCAGTTCGAGCTGCATCTCCTCCAGCTCCTGCTGTGTGGCCGTGTGAACAGCGCTGAGTGCACGGAACCAGTCGCATGCAGGGAAAGGATCCGTCAGTACACCATGCCCTCCCCTCCCCTTCCCCTCCCTCTCCCCCCTCCCCTCCCTCCCTCCTCCACTACCCTCCCTTCCCCTCCTCTCTGCTCCACTTGTGTCACCCCATTACATGAAGTATGTGGAGTGGGCTGAGTAGGTTTACGAGAATTGAGGGTATTAGGTACAGGGAGAGGTTGTACAGATGAGCACTGGTAACAGGGTCGGACACTGGTAACTCAGGGCTGGCGACTGTCAGAGCTTCGCAGCTCAAAAGGGACTTGACACTGGCCATGGGGACTGGACCTACTCCCATGGGGACTGGACACTCGAGGCTGTGGACACTGGTCCCCATCGGGGGCTGCGGGGCACTGGACACTGGTCACTCAGGGCTGCAGGGACTGGACACTGGTCACCACAGGGGCTGTGGACTCTTCACTCGGGGCTGCGGGGACTGGACACTCGGGGGCTGTGGGGACTGGACACGGCCATTAATTCTGGACTGGTCAGAGACTGGACACTGGGGGGGGTGGGGACTGGACGCTGGGGGCTCTGGGGCCTGGACGCTGGGGTTTCTGTGGGGCCCCTGGACGCTGGGGACTGTGGGGCGAGTGGACACTGGGGGCTGTGGGGACTGGACGCTGGGGGCTGGGGGGACTGGGGGGATGGCTCCT
This sequence comes from Leucoraja erinaceus, assembly GCF_028641065.1. NCBI lineage: Eukaryota > Metazoa > Chordata > Chondrichthyes > Rajiformes > Rajidae > Leucoraja > Leucoraja erinaceus. The sequence continues at coordinate 406,634 of NW_026576784.1, read as the reverse complement.
CGGGGCTGGCTGTGGGGACTGGACACTGGGGGCTGTGGGGACTGGACGCTGGGGGCTGTGGGGATCTTTCCACTGGGGGCTGTGGGGGACTTAACTGGAACTGGCCACTCGGGGCTGTGGGGACTGTGACACTGGGGGCTGTGGGGACTGGACACTGGGGGCTGTGGGGACTGGACACTCGGGGAAGATACTGGACACTCGGGGCTGTGGGACTGGACAAACCTCGGGGCTGTGGACACTGGCCACTCGGGGCTGTGGGGGGGGGCAATGACACTGGGGGCTGTGGGGACTGGACACTGGGGGCTGTGTGGGGACTGGACACTCTTTGGCTTAATATACTGGACACTCGGGGCTGTGGGGAATTTAAAACACTGGCCATGGGACACTGGACTGATCACAGAGACCCGGGGTCACTGGACACTCGGGCTGGGGGACTGGACACTCGGGGCTGGGTCCACCGGCCACTCGGGGCTGTGGGGACGGTGGCCACTCGGGGCTGTGGGGGCCTGGACACTGGGGGCTTCTGGGGACTGGACACTCGGGGCTGCATCTCCTGGACACTGGGGGCTGTGTGGACTGGAACACTCTGGGCACGGACACTGGACACTGGGGGAAAGGGGGTCTGGACACTCGGGGCCTGGACACCTTCACTCGGGGCTGTGGGGTGGACACTCGGGGCTCCTCACTGGACACTCGGGGCTGAAGTATGGGGACTGGACACTCGGGGCTGAGACACTGTATTACTGGGGGAGCTGTGGGACTGATGACACTCGGGGCTGTGGGGACTGGACACTCGGGGCTGTGGGGACTGGACACTCGGGGCTGTGGGGACTGGACACTGGGGGCTGTGGGGACTGGACACTGGGGGCTGTGGGGACTGGTCACTGGGGGCTGTGGGGACTGGACACTGGGGGCTGTGGGGTGGACACTCGGGGCTGTGGGGACTGGACTGGTCACAGGCTGTGGGGGGACTGGACACTCGGGGCTGTGGGGACTGGACACTGGGGGCTGTGGGGGACTGGTCACTGGGGGCTGTGGGGACTGGACACTGGGGGCTGTGGGGTGGACACTCGGGGCTGTGGGGACTGGACACTGGGGGCTGTGGGGTGGGACACTCGGGGGCTGTGGGGACTGGACTGGTCACAGAGACTGGACACTGGACACTGGGGGCTGTGGGGATTGGACACTGGGGGCTGTGGGGACTGGACACTGGGGGCTGTGGGGTGGACACTCGGGGCTGTGGGGGACTGGACTGGTCACAGAGACTGGACACTGGACACTGGGGGCTGTGGGGACTGGACACTGGGGACTGGACACTGGGGGCTGTGGGGACTGGTCACTGGGGGGCTGTGGGGACTGGACACTGGGGGCTGTGGGGTGGACACTCGGGGCTGTGGGGACTGGACTGGTCACAGAGACTGGACACTGGACCACTCAGGGCTGTGGGGACTGGACACTGGGGGCTGTGGGGACTGGACACTCGGGGCTGTGGGGACTGGACACTCGGGGCTGTGGGGGGTGGACAGTGGCCATGGCCACACACAAGTGGTCAGTGCTTGTCGGTACCTGGCATCCTCGGGTGACTCGGCCACGATGTGGAACGTTCTGTCAGCGGTCACTATGTCCAGCGCGTTCTCCTTCTCCACGTTGTCCACGATGGCTCTGCAACACACCCAGTGTGTGGTCACGTCAGGGGCAGCGAGTAGCGGGTCAATGTTCAGTAGGGGTCAGGGTCAGACCTGGGGCAGAGCGTAGCGGAGGCAAGGGATGGCCGGGGTTGTACGGCACTGCATCACTCACCTGGCCCCCCGGACATCCACCTGGCCCTTGAGCCGGTCCTCGTGGTCACTGAGGTAGTAGAGCAGCTGACCGGCGCGCAGCACGCACCAGCGGCGTTTCCAGTTGCGGCGAGACAAGGTGGAGCGGCCGCCGCCCTTCTTGTGCAGCCAGCCCGACTTCAGCGCCTCCTGCTTGGCCCGGAACCACATCAACGTGCCGTCCGCCAGCACAAACCAGCAACGTCGCCACCCGCTCATCAGCCCCCCTGCAGCGGCACAGCACGGGTCACAGGGCAAAGGGTAGGGTCAGAGGGCAGGGGGCACAGGGTAGGGTCAGAGGACATGGGGGCACGGGGACGGGTCAAGAGGGCAGGGGGGACAGGTCAGAGGACATGGGGGCAGGGGACGGGTCAGAGGGCAGGTGGGACAGGCACAGGGACAGGTCAAGAGGGCAGGGGGCACAGGGTAGGGTCAGAGGGCATGGGGGCACAGGGACGGGACAGGGGCAGAGGGATGGGTCAGAGGGCACAAGAACGGGACAGAGGTCAGGAGGCACAGGGTAGGGTCAGAGGGCACAGCACCGGGTCAGAGGGCAAAGGGTAGGGTCAGAGGGCAGGGGGCACAGGGACAGGTCAGAGGATAAACGGCAGGGCTGCCCCCTCCAATCGCCCCCTCCATCCTGTGCTGGCCCCGAACTTTCCCCCTCCACCTCTGCTCTAACTCTTCGCCAGGACAGACCATCCTCCCTGGGGCCAGCCCCCCTCCCCTCACCCCTAGACTGTGATGGCCCTGGGGCCAGTGGAGTGAGGACCATGGCCCTGACTCTGTGCCCGTCCTCAGCTCTGCCCCCTCCCCGATCACTAGCCCCTCTCCCTTCCCAAACCCCCCCCCACCCCGGGACTGACCTTTCATGTAGAGGTAGCTGTGGAAGTAGGGGTTGTCCTGGCGGCCAGCTTTTAATCGCCGCTCGGAGCTGCAACCCAGTGGCTCCATCTCCTCCTCGCTCTCCACCACCTGAGCAGAGACCAGGACGTGAGATCAACAAGATCACAACCCCCCCCCCCCCCCCCCCCCCCCCCACTACTCTGCCCCAACTGACCCCGACTGACCAGCTCCTTATGGATGCTCTTTCCCCACCCTCTCTCTCTCCCTCTCCGCACCCCCTCTCTCTCTCTCTTCACTCCCTCTTTGCAATCTCACCCCCATCGCTCTCTCTCTCTCTCCCTCTCCCCCCCCCTCTCTCTCTCTCTCTCTCTTCCTCTTTGCACTCTCACCTCCATCGCTCTCTCTCTCTCTCGCCTCCCTCTCACCCTATCTCTCACTTCTTCACCTTCTCCATACTCCGTTCCCAGGAGTAAATATCACCAACAACTTGTCCCGGCCAGCCATATCGAATCACTGGCCATGAAAACGCAAGTCATGTCAAGCGAGTTGACAATTCTACTTCGTTAGAAGGCTGAGGAAGTTCGGCAAGTCCCCAACAACCCTCACCAACTTGTACACATGTGCCGCATTTTATCGGGAAGCATCACAGCACGGTTTGGGAAAAGCTCCATCCCAGATCAGCAAGAAACCACAGAGTTGTGGACGCAGCCCAGATCATCACACACACAAACCAACCTCCCATCCATCGCCTCCATCTCCACCTCCGTCACACACACACACCCACACACACACAAACCAACCTCCCTTCCATCGCCTCCATCTCCACCTCATGCTGCCTCGGCAAGGCCGGCAGCCCAGACCATCACACAAACCAACCTCCCATCCATCGCATCGCCCTCGGCAAGACCAGCAGCCCAGATCATCACACAAACAACCTCCCATCCATCGCCTCCATCTCCACCTCACGCCTCGGCAAGGCCAGCAGCATAATCGAGGACCAGTCTCACCCTGGTCACTCCCTCTTCGGGCACCACCAGACTCAGGAACAGCTTCTTCCACTCTATTGTCAAACCATACTGGTCCTTCCATAAGTTTGGGTACTGTAATTCCCCTGTACCCCTACAATGCTGAGAACTATATCCTGCACTCTGCAGCTTCCCCTTTACTCCATGTTCTACTCACCACAGGGAGGCTGGGGAGGGACGCCTCCACACTGGGGGATGGTCTCAGCCCCTCCTCCATCTCATCATGGTCGTAGTCGGAATCAGGGTCGGAGTCGGGGGGCAGGCTGTAGATGGGCTCCTCCTCACTGTCGGGGTCCGGCCACTCCAGCACCGTGTCGTAGACCCCCTCGTCGGCCAGCCCGTCCTGTGGCCTCTGCTCAGACCCAACGCCACCACCGTCCGGATCAGCCACACTCCAGCCGGGCACGGGACGGTCAATGCGCACACTGCCCGGGGAGGGGCTGCTGGCCGGAGCGGGGTGGACGGGCACTAGGGTCTGGCCGTCACTGGGAGTGGGGAGGGTGGTCTCAAGCCTCTGCTCATCGCAGGGACCCGGGTGGACAGGCTCAAGCCTCTGCCCGTTACTGGGACTGGCGAGAGTGGGCGCTGGGGTCTGGACGTCACTGGGAGTGGCGAGGGCGAGCGCCGGGGTCTGGCCACCCTCCAGTGCCAGGGAGCCGGGGTCTGGGACACACACATCACCAGCCACACACTGACCACTCGTGTCATCCCCGAGGTTCAACAGCTCCAGGAAGGTGAGGGCCGCCTCTGATGCCTCCTGCTGCAGACGCAGGAGCTGCTGCTGGTCATCCGTCTGGCTCGCCGTCTGGTCATCCGTCTGGCTGTGCAGACGCCCACAGCCCGACTCCTGCAGCCTCTGGATCTCTCGTTCCAGCCGCACCACCTCCTGCAGCTGTTCCCGCTCCGCTTGTGTCCGCTCCGGCTCCGGCCATTCCTGCTCCACACCGGCCATTCCTGCTCCGCTTGTCCGCTCCGGCTCCAGCCATTCCTGCTGCCGCTTGTGTCCGCTCCGGCTCCGGCCATTCCCGCTCTCCGGCCATTCCCGCTCTGCCATTCCTGCTCCGCTTGTGTCCGCTCCGGCTCCGGCCATTCCCGCTCCGGCTCCGGCCAGTCCTGCTCCGCTTGTGTCCGCTCTGGCACCGGCCATTCCTGCTCCGGCTCCGGCCATACCGGCGGTGGCGGCTCCGGCCATTCTGGCTGGGGGAGGGACAAATAACTGAGCCCGGAGCCAATCAGCCAACGCAGCATGTCAGGGTTGGGGATGCAAGAGGGGAGGCAGGGCCGGAAGGGGGAGGGGAGGTGGGGTCAAAGTGGAGGTGGGGGGGGGAGGCGGGGCAGAGGGAAGGGGGGAGGCGAGGGGAGGCGGGGCCAGAGGAAGGCGGGGGGACCAGGGAGCTGATGGGGAGGGGGACGGGGCCAGAGGGAAGGGGGAGGGGGGCCAGGGAGCTGATGGGGAGGCGGGGCCAAATGGGGGCCAAATGTGGGTGGGGCCAAAGGGGAGCGCCAAAGGGCGGGGCCAGGGAGCTGATGGGGAGGCGGGGCCAGAGGAGGCCAGGGGAGCTGGTGGGGGGCGGGACCAGCGGGGGCCAAAGGGGGGAGGCGGGGCCAGGGGTGGGGCCAGGTGGGCCAGGGAGCTGATGGGGAGGCGGGGCCAGCTGAGGGGAGGCGGGGCCAGGGAGCGGGGAGACTGCTGGGCCAGGAGGTGAGGGGGGAGGGCGGGGCAACGCAGGCCAACTGCTGGTCTGAGCGAGCATAATTGACGGGGGGGGGGGGGAAGATTCAGACGGCCGAGTGGGTTGGCTCCTTTACCTGGGCCAGAGACGGTGAAGATGGTGGAGACGGTGGAGACGGTGGTCTCTCAGGGAGATTCACCCCAAAGCTGCAAGAGGAAGCAGCACGGACAGAGGGTCAGACAGCGGCTGCAATGGGAGGAGCCAAACCCCTCCCCCCCACTGACCCCCCCCCCGACCACATACTTGTTGTCAGGTAACAACTTCCCCCCAATCCCATCCCCATGCTTCCCCCCCAGGAGACAGCTCTGGCAGATAATATTCAAGACAATGGAGAGATTTTATACATGAAGGGAAAGAGGGTGAAGAGAGAACGGCCCCTCACACACCAAAGCCGCAGCTGTGTGGATCCGCAGGAGATGGGCAAGGTCCTCTCTGAGTATTTCTCCTCTGCTTTTGCCGTGAAAAAAGACAGGAAGACAGAGGAACTTGGGGCAGTTTTGGAAGTGTCTTGAGGACCATCAAGGACAAGGAGGTGCTGAAGGGACTAAGGCGTGTGAAGGTAGACAAATCTCCCGGGCTGATCCCATATATCCGAGGACACTGTGGGAAGCTAGAGAGAGAATTGCAGGAGCCTTGCCTGAGATTCACGGATCATCGAGCTGCCTCCCCTTTAGCAAGTTTGTGGATGACACAAAGCTGGGTGGCAGTATGAACTGTTAAGAGGTTGCAGGGTGACCTTGACAGGTTGAGTGAGTGGGCAGAAGCGTGGCAGATGCAGTATAATATAGATAAGAGGTTATCCACTTTGGTGGCAAAAACAAGGGGGCAGATTACTATCTCAACGGGGTTAGGTTAGGTAAGGGGGAGGTACAGCAATACCTGGGTGTCTTTGTACACCGGTCACTGAAAGTTGACGTGCAAGTACAGCAGGCAGTGAAGAAAGCTAATGGAATGTTGGCCTTCATAACAAGAGGATTTCAGTATAGGAGTAAAGAGGTTCTTCTGCAGTTGTATAGGGCTCTGGTGAGACCCCATCTGGAGTATTGTGTACCGTTTTGGTCTCCTAATTTGAGGAAGGACATCCTTGTGATTGAGGCAGTGCAGCGTAGGTTCACGAGACTGATCCCTGGGATGGCGGGACTGTCATATGAGGAAAGATTGAAAAGACTAGGCTTGCATTTACTGGAATTTAGAAGGATGAGGGGGTATCTTATAGAAACATATCAAATTATAAATGGACTGGACAAGCTAGATGCAGGAAAAATGTTCCCCATGTTGGGCGAGTCCAGAACCAGGGGCCACAGTCTCAGAATAAAGGGAGGTCATTTAAGACTGAGGTGAGAAAAAACTTTTTCTCCCAGAGAGTTGTGAATTTATGGAATTCCCTGCCACAGAGGGCAGTGGAGGCCAAGTCACTGGATGGATTTAAGAGAGAGTTAGACAGAGCTCTAGGGGCTAGTGGAGTCAAGGGACATGGGGAGAAGGCAGGCACGGGTTATTGATAGGGGACGATCAGCCATGATCACAATGAATGGCGGTGCTGGCTCGAAGGGTCGAATGGCCTCCTCCGGCACCTATTTTCTATGTTTCTATCGTTAGGCACAAGTGCGATACCGGATACTGGCTCATGTTGCACGGAAAAGCCCAGGAAATAAATATATACCAGTGAGTCTAACATAGACCAGTGAGTCTAACATAGACCAGTGAGTCTAATATCTATAGAAACACATCCTCTCTTCCAGCTTGTCCCTCCCTCTAGTCAGTACAGACTCCCAACCAAAACATCATCCATCCATGTTCTCCACAGATGCTGCCTGACCCGCTGAGTTACTCCAGCACTCTGTGAAACGTCACCTATCCATGTTCTCCACAGATGCTGCCTGACCCGGTGAGTTACTCCAGCACTCTGTGAAACGTCACCTATCCATGTTCTCCACAGATGCTGCCTGACCCGCTGAGTTACTCCAGCACTCTTTGTCCTTTTTAGCCTAACATCTGTGATCCAGAATTTACTGGAGAGGATTCTGAAGGAGAAGGTAGATATGCTGAGAAACGTTTGGACAGGTAAATGGATATAGAGGGATGAAGGCCAAATGTGGGCAAGTGGGATAGTGGTAGATGGGGCATGTTGGTCGGCATGGGCAAGTTGGGCCAAAGGGCCTGTTTTCACACTGTATCACTGAGACTATTTATTAGGATAGAAGGTTGATTAGGAAGAGGCAGCATCATTTTGCACTTGATCATGTCTTCCAAATTTGATCATGTTTTTTGAAGAAAGGTTGACAAAGACAAGGCTGCAGACGTTTATGTGAAGTATTGTGTTGTTTCATTCAACCTACTAATGGAAGGATGTTGTTAAGCTGGAGAGGGTGCAGAGAAGATCAATGCGGATGTTGCCAGGACTCGAGGACCTGATCTATGAAGAAGAGGTGGGGGTAGGCTAAGACTTTATTCCTTGGAGTATAAGAGGCTAATAGGTGATCTTATCAAGGTGTATAAAATCATGGGAGGAATAGACAGGGTCAATGCACAGTCACAGTTTGGCCAGAGTTGGGGAAAGCCGGAGGCCACAGGTTTAAGGTGAGAGGGTAAAGATTTAATAGGAACCGGAGAGCCAACATTTTCCACACAGGTGGGTTTATGGAATGAGCGGCCAACTGTGGTCATTGAGGCTGGGACTACAACAACGTATAAAAGACACTTGGACAGGTACACGGATAGGACAGGTTTAGAGGGATATGGGCCGAACATGGGGGGGCAGATGGGACTAACATAGCTGGGGCTTCTTGGTTGGCATGGGGAGTTGGGCCGAATGGCCTGCTTTGTTTATGACTGTAAAATCCTATAACAGCCATTCTATTTCCATCCTCCTCCAAAATCACCCACCTCAACCTCTCCCAACATACCCCCCACCCATCACCCCCAAGCCACATACCCCCCTCACTCCCAACCCCCACTCCCAAATCCAACACCCAACCCCCAGCCTCATGGATCTGTCCCAGGGATCGCACACAACACCGCACCTGCTCTCGTCATCGCTCGTGTCATCAACCTTCCGCTCCTCCGCGACCCTGGCCTCCTCCTCTCGCCGCTCCTCCTCCTCTCTCCGCTCTGCCTCTCTCCGCTCAGCGCGGAGCCCCAGGACCAGTCGCCAGCGTCTCTGCAGCAGGACGGCCGCTCGTCGGCAGCGCGCAAACTGCCGGCGACACAAGTGGCCACGCACCTTCCGCTGGATGACCACCAGGCTGTGGAGTAACGTCCTGCAGCTCGTCCTGGGGACAAGAGTGGTCAGTGTGTGAGCGTCCCGTGCCCCGTCAGAGTGTGTGTGTGTGTGTGTGTGTGTGCGCGAGTGTGAGTGCGCGTGGGTGCGTCAGGGTGTGCGCGCGTCATTGTGTCCGCGTGTCAGTGTCCGCTGGATGACCACCAGGCTGTGGAGTAACGTCCTGCAGCTCGTCCTGGGGACAAGAGTGGTCAGTGTGTGAGCGACCCGTGCCCTGTCAGAGTGTGTGTGTGTGTGTGTCAGTGTGTGAGTGTCAGTGTGTGTGTGTGTCAGTGTGTGTGTCAGTCAGTGTGTGTGTGTCAGTGTACGTGTGTCAGTGTACGTGTGTGTCAGTGTGTGTGTGTCAGTGTACGTGTGTCAGTGTACGTGTGTCAGTGTACGTGTGTCAGTGTACGTGTGTCAGTGTACGTGTGTCAGTGTACGTGTGTCAGTGTACGTGTGTCAGTGTGTGTGTGTCAGTGTACGTGTGTGTGTCAGTGTACGTGTGTGTCAGTGTACGTGTGTGTCAGTGTACGTGTGTGCGTGTGTGTGCGCGGGCATGTGTCAGTGTGCGGGCATGTGTCAGTGTGCGGGCATGTGTCAGTGCGCGGGCATGTGTCAGTGCGCGGGCATGTGTCAGTGTGAGTGTGTGTGTGTGTGTGTGTGTGTGTGCGCGCGCGCGCACGCATGTGTCAGTGTGTGTGTGTGTGTGTGTGTGTGTGTGTGTGTGTGTGTGTGTGTGTGTGTGTGAGTGTGAGTGTGTGTGTGTGTGTGCGCATGTGTCAGTGTGAGTGTGTGTGCGCGCATGTGTCAGTGTGAGTGTGTGTGTATCAGGGTGTGAGTGTGTGTCAGTGTGAGTGTGTGCGCATGTGTCAGTGTGCGTGTGTGAGAGTGTGTGTCAGTGTGTGTGTGTGAGTGTGCATGTATGTGTGTGGACCAGGGTGAGGGGGGGGGTTCACACTGACCGTGCCTGATAGCCCCGGAGGTTTGCCTGCAGAATCACAGCTGCCCGGTTCCTCGCCTCCATTCGGCCCGTCTCCAGCTGCTGTTCCAGGGCTTCCTTTAGAAAAACCTGCGAGAGAAGTAGAGGCTGTCAACTCCAGCTGGGGGGGGGGGGGGGTCCCAGGGACAAGGGCTGAGAACCCCCTGCCTGCCTGGCCCATCGGCAGTAAAGACTCGAGATTGGCCCCGATGAATGCCCCCCGCCCCCAACCCATGGGGTATAAACTCTCCCCCCACTCCAGCCACGCTGCCCAGTGGCCGAGCTCACCTTGGTCTTGCCCAGCCGCCAGAGAGAGCCGCAGCCATCACACTGAGCCAGGATCAGCTGGCACCCTGACCGCCAGTCCGCGGGCAGTGTCCGCTCCGCCAGCAGCATCTTGTACCTGCAGGGGGAGATCGGTCAGTCTCAGGCCACGGCACGGTCAGTCCCCGTCACCCCCACACAAGGCAAGGTCAGTCACTGTCCCCTCCCCTCCTGTTCCCTCCTCTCCCTCACTGTCCCCACTGCCTCTGCCCTCACGGTCACTCCCCCTGCCGGGCTCCCCTCCCCTCCTTGACCCACTCCCCCCCGGCTCCACCACTCTCCTCCCCTCCTTGACCCACTCCCCCCCAGCTCCACCACTCCCCTCCCCTCGTTATCTCTCTCTCCCTCGCTGCGGGTTTTGGCGCGGGGCAACTCGACGCCCCATTGGTTGGCCGGGAGCGGACAGCCCGGGGCCGCACTGTCATTGGCCGCGTCCCTCCGCCAATGGGGCCGCTGGCTGGAGGCGCGCTCGCGTCTGGTTGGTCCGTGTCCGCGCCGCCCCCTGCTGGGCTGGCCAATGGGGTGGCGAGGCCGCAGCCGCGCGCGGACGGGGGGGAGGAGGGGGGTGAAGGCGGCAATGGGGGAGGGGAGGAGAGGAGGGAGTCAGTCAGTCAGACAGACCTGAGGTAAAACTCGGGGAAGGGGCGCCGCACTGGGAATCCCGCTCGCCGGATCTTCACCGTCTCCAACATTCCCGAGTAACGGAGCTGGTTGAGGACGACTCCCTCGTCGAACCTGCCCGCCACCTGTAGACAAGGAACAGCAACCCGTCACTGGGCACCATCTCATCTGCCCTTCAGCCCATCGAGTCCACGCCAACATCAGCCCATCAGCAAAACATTTTCACCCGGCCAGAGAGTTGTGAATCTGTGGTATTCTCTGCCACAGAAGGCAGCGGAGGCCAATTCACTGGATGTTTTCAAGAGCGAGTTATATTTAGGGCTAACGGAATCAAGGAATATGGGGAGAAAGTAGGAGAAAGCCATGATCATATTGAATGGCGGTGCTGACTGGAAGGGCCGAATGGCCTACTCCTGCACCTGTTGTGTACGCTTCCCCCACATTTACCAGCTTCGTTTGACGGGGCATCGTGGGTGAGTTGGGCCGAAGGACATGTTTCCCAACTGTGTGACACAGTTACTCCAGATTTTACCCCTCATCTGCACACGAGAGGCAATTAACACAGGCCGATTAGCCCACCAACCCGCTGTCTTTGGAAGTCATCATTAAATATGTGCTGGGTGTATGGAACAAGCTGCTGGAGAAGGTCGTCAAGGTAGGACTATCATAACTTTTAAGAGACATTTGGACAGGTACGATACATGGAACTTTATCACTGGAAACCCATATCTCACAATCCCTACCTGATCCCCCCGACCCTGGTCCCCCCTCTCCACCCTGCCCCCCTCCCCCTGGTCCCCCTCCCCCCCCAACCTGGTCACCACACGACCCTGGTCCCGTCCCACCCTGGTCCCCCCCCCCCCCCCCCCTCCCGTCCCACCCTGGTCCCACACTAGCCTGGCCCCCCTGCCCGTCCCACCCTGGTCCCCCAACTCCCCCTCGACCCTGCCCCCCCCCCCCCCCCCCCAGGCCCCGCTCACCTTCTGCACGTTGGGTTTGATGCAGCGGATGAAGAAAGGGTTGGACAAGCTGAGCGTCGCCATCAACGAATGCAGCGAGTCCTGGAGATAAACACGGCCATCAGCCCCCCCACCGGGACAGATCACAGGGCAGGGGGCGTTCAGTGGGAGGGGGCGAGGGTCACAGGGCAATGAGGGTGGTGGAGGGTCAGAGAGACGACGAGGATGGGGGGGGGGGGGGGGAGGGGTCAGTTGGGGGGGGGGTGGGGAGGTCGAGGGGGGGGGGCGTCAGTTGGGGGGATGGGGAGGTCGAGAGTGGATGGGGGGGGGTGCGGAGGTCGAGGGTGGGTGGGGGGATGGGGAGGTCGGGGGGTGCATGGGGGGGGTGGGTAGGTCGAGGGTGGGTGGGGGGATGGGATGGGGGGGTGGATGGGGGGGATGGTCGAGGGGGGGGGTCGGGGTGGATAGGTCGAGGGTGGGGAGGGCAGGGGGCAACCTCGGCTTCACTCACCCTGAACTGGGAGCTGACGGTGGGTTTCCTGCGCTGTGTGCCCCCCCCGTAGAGAGTCCTCGCCGCCGGCCCAGCTGCACACACGCTCAAACAGCTCGTAGATGAAGTCCAGCCTGGGGCAGAGAGCGGTCAGCGTGGAGTACAGGCCCTGCCCCAACCGTACATCACCCCCACCTCCCCCACATCAACCGCCCATCACCCCCCACACATCAACCCCCCACCTCGCCCCCCCACCGATAGAGACGGAGCCAGAGACGCGGAGCGGCCAACAGACACAAGTAGTGTGGATGGAGACGCCAACACATGCAGACAGGCAGACGCAGAGAAACATAGACAATAGGTGCAGGAGTAGGCCATTCGGCCCTTCGAACCAGCACCACCATTCAATATGAACATGACTGATCATCCACAATCAGTACCCCATTCCTGTTTTCTCCCCATATCCCTTGATTCTGTTAGACCTAAAAGTTAAATCTAACTCTCTCTTGAAAACATCCAATGAATTGGCCTCCACTGCCTTTTGTGGCAGAGAATTCCACAGATTCACAACTCTGATTCACAACTCTGTCCTAAATGGCCGACCCCTTATTCTTAAACTGTGTGACCCCTGGTTCTGGATACCCCCAACATTGGGAACATGTTTCCTGCATCTACCTGTCCAATCCTCTAAGAATTTTATAGGTTTCTATAAGATCCCCTCTCATCCTAAATTCCAGTGAATACAAGCCCAGTCGACCCATTCTTTCATCATACGTCAGTCCCGCCATCCACACTAGCCACTGCCTGCCATTCTGAAAAGGTCCCGTTAATTCCTACTCTTTGCTTCCTGTCTGCCAACCAGTTCTTTATCCATGTCAATACCCTCCCCCCCAATACCATGTGCTCTAATTTTGCATACTAATCTCTTGTGTGGGACCTTGTCAAAGGCTGTCCAGGTACACTACATCCACTGACTCTCCCATATTAATTCTACTTGTTACATCCTCAAAAAACATCTGCCACCCCTGTCTGCGTATAAATTGGCCAGAAGAAGAGGCATGCTAGGGGGCTGCAGGGTGACTTGGACAGGTTAGGCGAGTGGGCAGATGCAATACAATGTGGATAAATGTGAGGTTATCCACTTTGGTGGCAAGAACAGGAAGGCAGATTATTATCTGAATGGTGTCAGTTTAGGAAAAGGGGAAGTACAACGGGATCTGGAGGTCTTTGTTCATCAGTCACTGAAAGTAAGCATGTGGGTACAGCAGGCAGTGAAGAAAGCTAATGGCATGTTGGCCTTAATTGCGAGAGATTTTGAGTTTAGGAGCAAGGATGTCCTACAGCAGTTGTGCAGGGCCCTGGTGAGACCGCACCTGGAGTATTGTGTGCAATTTTGGTCTCCTAATTTGAGGAAGGACATTCTTTTTATTGAGGGAGTGCAGCGTAGGTTCACCAGGTTAATTCCCGGGATGGCGGGACTGACATATGTTGAGAGAATGGGTCGACTGGGCTTGTATTCACTGGAATTTAGAAGGATGAGAGGTGATCTTATTGAAACATGTAAAATTCTTAAAGGATTGGACAGGCTAGATGCAGGAAATATGTTCCCGATGTTGGGGGAGTCCAGAACCAGGGGTCACGGGCCTGCCCCACTTTCACAACCTAATTCACGACCTTTTTTACTCATGGACATTTTTCATCATGCTAGAAAAACGCCCCGACCTACTTGATGCCACGAGTACCTACGACTAGCATCACGACCTCCTACGACCACGTGACGACCATGCTGTGAGTACAAGTCAAGGGCAAACTCGGCAGAGGTCGAGAATTAGGTCGTGAAAGTGGGGCTGGGATGAGGCCATTTAGGACTGAGATGAGGAAAATGTTTTTCACCCAGAGAGTTGTGAATCTGTGAAATTCTCTGCCACATAAGGCAGTGGAGGCCAATTCACTGGATGTTTTCAAGAGAGAGTTAGATATAGCTCTTGGGGCTAACGGAATCAAGGGATATGGGGAGAAAGCAGGAATGGGGTACTGATTGTGAGTGATCAACCATAATCATATTGAATGGTGGTGCTGGATCGAAGGGCCAGATGGCCTACTCCTGCACATATTTTCTATGCAGAGAGAGGGCAGATGTGGACACAGATGTGGACAGAGGGGCAGAAGCAGATGCAACAGAATCTGAAAGATGCAAAGAGGGAGATGAGGACACAGTTCTGACCTGCTGTCCTTTAAAAGGTTCAGAATATCATCTCTGAACGTGTCTCTGTTCTTCTCCAAAAACCCGTGCACATCGTACATGACCTGGAATGGAAACAGAGTGGTGGAGCGGGTCTGGTCCAGGAGCGGAGGTGGAGGGGATCTGGTCCAGGGGTGGAGCGGGTCTGGTCCAGCGGTGGAGCGGGTCTGGTCCAGGGGTGGAGCAAGTCTGGTCCGGGGGTGGAGCGGGTCTGGTCCGGGGGTGGAGGGGAACTGGTCCAGGGGTGGAGCGGGTCTGGTCCAGGAGCGGAGGTGGAGCGGGTCTGGTCCAGGAGCGGAGGTGGAGCGGGTCTGGTCCAGGGGCGGAGCGGGTCTGGTCCAAGGGTGGAGCCGGTCTGGTCCAGGGGCGGAGGTGGAGCAGGTCTGGTCCAGTCGTGACCACAGGGGGAGATGCCGCGCGGATTTGGCAGGGACTCACCTCGGCTGCGTAATGTCGGATCCCAAACTGAGAGTCGCTGAGCCGTGGCTTCACGTAGACGGAGTTAGTCTGTAATACACACGGGCACTGGCTCACACTCACTCTCACGGGCACTGGCTAACGCTCACACACACACTCACGGGAACTGGCTCACACTCACGGGCACTGGCTCACACTCACACTCGCTCACACTCACAAACACACACACACACACTCGCTCACACACGCACTGGCACTCGCTCACGGGCACTGGCTCACACTCACGGGCACTGGCTCACACTCACGGGCACTGGCTCACACTCACAAACACACTCACAGGCACTGGCTCACACACTCACGGGCACTGGCTCACTGGCACACGGGCACTGGCTCACACACGGGCACTGGCACTGGCTCACATTCACGGGCACTGGCTCACACTCACACACACACTCACGGCACACTGGCTCACACTGGCTCACACTCACGGGCACTGGCTCACACTCACGGGCACTGGCTCACACACACAGGGCACTGGCTCACACACTCACACTCACGGCTCACAGTCACACACACTCACGGGCACTGGCACGGCTCACACTCACTGGCACTCACACACACACACACTCATGGGCACTGGCTCACACACACACACTCACGGGCACTGGCTCACACACACTCACTCACGGCACTGGCTCACACTCACACACACTCTCACGGGCACTGGCTCACGGGCACTGGCTCACACTCACTGGCTCACACACTCACAGGCACTGGCTCACACACACACACTCACGGGCACTGGCTCACACACACACTCACGGGGCTCACACACACTCACGGGCACTGGCACCGGCTCACACTCACGGGCACTGGCTCACACACACACACTCACGGGCACTGGCTCACACTCACTGGCTCACACTCACGGACACTGGCTCACACACACACACTCACTCAGGGCACTGGCACTGGCTCACACACACACACACACGGGCACTGGCTCTCACACACACACACACTCACAGGCACTGGCACCGGCTCACACTCACGGGCACTGGCTCACACTCACTGGCTCACACACTCACGGGCACTGGCTCACACTCACGGGCACACTGGCACTGGCTCACACTCACACACTCACTGGCTCACACACACACACACACTCACGGGCACTGGCTCACACTCACGGACACTGGCTCACACTGGCTCACACTCACTGGCTCACACACACACTCACAGGCACTGGCTCACACACTCACGGGCACTGGCTCACACTCACAAACAGGCACTGGCTCACACACACACTCATGGGCACTGGCTCACACACACACACACACTCACGGGCACTGGCTCACACACACACTCATGGGCAACTGGCTCACACACACACACACTCACGGGCACTGGCTCACGCACACACACTCACGGGCACTGGCTCACACTCACTGGCTCACACTCACGGACACTGGCTCACACTCACTGGCTCACACACACACTCACGGGCACTGGCTCACACTCACTGGCTCACACTCACACACACACTCACGCGCACTGGCTCACACTCACAGGCACTGGCACCCGCTCACACTCACGGGCACTGGCTCACACTCACTGGCTCACACACTCACGGGCACTGGCTCACACACACACACACTCACGGGCACTGGCACCGGCTCACACTCACGGGCACTGGCTCACACACACACACACTCACGGGCACTGGCTCACACTCACGGACACTGGCTCACACTCACTGGCTCACACACACACTCACAGGCACTGGCTCACACACTCACGGGCACTGGCTCACACTCACTGGCTCACACACACACACACACACACTCACGGGCACTGGCTCACACACACACACACTCACGGGCACTGGCTCACACACACACACACTCATCATGCACTGG